>NC_048299.1:71527934-71640351 GCF_013100865.1 Trachemys scripta elegans
GAAGAAGTGGGCTGTAGTCCACGAAAGCTTATGCTCTAATAAATTTGTTAGTCTCTAAGGTGCCACAAGTACTCCTGTTCTTCTTTTTGCGGATACAGACTAACACGGCTGCTACTCTGAAACCTGACATTAAGGGATGTCATTTTGTCTATGCAATGAGCTAAATTCAGAGAACCTGTAAGCCAGTGGTTCTCAACCAGAGGTACATGTATCCCTGGGGTACACAGAGGTCTTCCAGGGGGTACATAAACTCATTTAGATATTTGCCTAATTTTACAACAGGCTGCATAAAAAACACTAGCAAAGTCGGTACAAACTAAAATTTCATAAAGACAATAACTTGTTTATACTGTGCTATGTACAATATTTATATTCCAACTGATTTTCTCATTTTTACCATATAATTATAAAATAAGTCAGCAATTTTTCAGTAATATTGTGCTGTGACACTTGTATTTTTATGTCTGATTTTGTAAGCAAGTAGTTTTTAAGTGAGTGTAACATGGGGATACACAAGAGAAATCAGACTCCTGAAAGGGGTACATTACTCAGGAAAGACCTGAGAGCCACTGCTGTAGGCAACACTATTGATTGCAACTCCATTCCTCCACAGCAGTGCTGCAGAAGTGACCCCCGCGCCCAAAAGTTCTCAGCTGGGTGGGCTGGAGACCTGTAACCAGACTCAATTCATGGTTCTGATACTGATGTATAAAGCCTTCAATGGTATAAGCCAATATTATCTTACAAACTACTATTTCTCCAGAAGTGCTCAACAGCACTTATGATCAGCGAGCACCTACCCTTACTGGAATCCAGATACTGACTTGAGAGCAGAAAAGTGGAGTCTTTTCAACAGCAGGCCCAAAGATACTGGGGAACACCTCATCCCCTCCCCCAAGGAGATCAATAAGAGTCCTACCCTCACCATCTTCCAGCCACATTTTAAGACACCACTCTGCACCAGAGCATTCCCCAAGGAACCAGAACACAAGAACACATTTTGGCGACCTTAAAAGCAGCAGCCTAAGACCAAATCTTGAGTGAAATGGATAATTGACATCACCTTCATAGATAGGCCCCTGATCACAGGTGAGAGTAGGATAGAAAACAGATTCTCTCTCTCTCTCTCTCTCTCCCTCCCCTCCCCCCACCCGCCCCCTGGTGCTTTTACAGCACTTATTTACTGAATTATATAAATGCCAAAAGATAGATTTGTTGTTTGCAGTGTTGTTGTAGCTGTGTTGGTCCCATAGAAATATTGGCTAGAAATAACAGTGATGAATGAAAACAGATTAATTTTAAACATGTTATTTTTGTTAGTAAGCTCAGTATCTTTCATTAAATTACAGCTAAATCCATTGGCCAGCAGAAGACTATTAGGGAACTTTAGATATGTTTGTCAAAGATTATAACCTAGAGACGCTCCCTCATAAGGGACAGTATTATGAATGTAGGAATTTGGAGATGTTGCCCTGGAAGTGGGAGTTGGGAACACCACATGGCTGTGTGCAGCAGTTCACCACAGAAGGTCTCCAGTTTGTTTTATTGAAAATGTTTATTCCTTTCTCATTCATTTGGTTTTGTCGTTTAATGAACCCCAAGATCATTACATGATGTCAGAAGTGCTGCAGTCATGAAAATGACTGTAGTTTCCTTTTCAAGTTAACTCTTGTGTTTGCAACTGGAAACAGAGACAAAGGGAGGCACCCAGAGAAGCACATGGAGCACCATACACTGAGGCTTTTGCATGTATTTGGTGAGCACAATTGTAGCTTAACTAGCTTAAGAAGGGGGGAAAGCCAAAAATGGATGTGTTACAACCTCCGTCTGGTCTGCAAATGTCAGGCAATGTTGCAGAGACCTGAAAAAAATTCAGACAGATATTTGAATTGTATTTAGCAGCCATAGGTGCAAAGGAGAAACATGATAAAGTGAAATAAATCTTTTTGCATGTTGTTGGGGAGGCATTACTGGATATTTATAACAACTTTAAGTTTGAATAAGGTGAAAGCATGAAGTTCAATAAAATACTGACTAAGTTTGAGCAACACTGCATGCCAAATAGGAATGAAGCCTTTGAGAGACAAACAACTTTTTTACATGCATGGGAAAAAACTGATGCCACCAGAGAGCAATATGTCACAGAATTAAGGAAACTCAGTAAAACCTGTGACTTTGGTGAGCTGACTGTCTTTAATGCCACAAATGATTCTATCTCTGACCATAGACTATGTGTTAAGAGAGACTGCTCCGTGAAGGAGACTTAACTTTAGAAAAAGCTCTCCATATATGCAGGGCAGCAGAAACTGTGAAAGCACAAATCAAAGCTCTAAATTCACCAGAAGGGGGCAAGTACAAAAGAATATAGCCAGAATAGGTCAAATCAAAGAGTGAAACCACTCTCTATGAAAACCACTTTTAGGGGAAAGACTGGGCACAGATGGTCATGTGGAAGGTGTGGATAAAAGCATGGCCGCAAATAGTGTTTTGCCTTTGGGGAAACTTTTTGTCATAAATGTGGGGAAAATAATCATTTTGCAAAATGCTGCAGATCCCAAATGCAGAAAAGTCAAGTGCATTCAGTTAAAGACAATGAGTTTTTCATAGACATACTGGGATCTAGCAAGCCTACTGAGAGGGACTGGATACTGCCTATGACCGTGAATGGAACAATTATGCCACTGAAACTGAACACAGGAGCTCGGGTTAATATTTTGTCTGATTAAGATTATGAGAGACTGAAAATAAGACCAAAACTGGGACCAACAAAAATAAAAGTAACTGATTATTCTGGAACAAATATACCAGTGAGGCAGTCCTTTGGAAATTTTATGACCTGTTTCAAGGGTTGGGCTGCTTGCAGGGTTAACATACCATCCAGCTAAACAAGCAGGTCCTTCCAATAATCCATCCATCCCTCCAGTCATTTGCACTCTGTGATAAACTCAAGGCTGAGCTTGCAAGGATGGAAGCAATGCAAGTAATACAAAAAATTTGAGGAGCCAACAGAATGGGTGAACTCCCTCATCGTGTGGAGAAAAGTAATGGCCAGCTACACATCTGCTTAGATCCCAGAAACCTCAACAAGGCTATAAAAAGAGAGAACATTTCAAAATACTAACCAGAGAAGAGATTGTGGCTCAATTTGCTAATGCTCAATATTTCAGTAAATTGGATTCATCCTCAGGTTTTTGGCAGCTAAAATTCAACTGAAGAAAACTCAAAGCTATGCACCTTTAATACCCCTTTTGGAAGATACAGATTCTTATGGTTACCCTTCTGCATAGCTTCAGCACCAGAAGTGTACCACAAAGCCATACATATGATCTATGAACATATTAATGGTATTGACACCTGAATGGATGACAACATCTTGGGCTCAACGAAAGAACATGATCATAGACTTCGGGAAGTCTTGGCTGCAACTAGAGCTGCAAACCTGAAACTAAATATGTAGAAATGTGTTTTAGGGGCTACAGAACTGACTTTTTGGGGACATTATTGCCAATGAAGGTGTAAAACCTGATAAGAGGACGATTTCAGCCATTGAAATGCCATGTCCCCAGTCAAAGAAAGATGTCCAGTGGTGCCTGGAAATGGTTAATTATCTTAGCTTAGGTATGAATTTTCCATCTACCAAACCAGTGGCTTTTAGAAAACTCCTAGAGAATAAAAATGAATGATATTGGGGTGCAGAGCAGGAGGAATCATGGGAAGGTTTAAAACAACGACTGATATAAGAGCCAGTGTTGAAGTTCTATGCACCAGGATGGCCTAGTAAGATTTCAGCAGATGTTTCACAGTCTGGGTTTGGTGCAGTGATTTTACTGAAGCATGACAATTGTTGGCCACCTCCAGCATATGAATCCAAATCACTGACTGAGTAAGAAACCGGATATGCTCAGATCGAGAAGGAGCTTTTAGGAATATCGTTTGCCTGTGAGAGATTCAATCAGTATATTTATGGGTAGACAGTGCAAGTTGAAATGGACCACAAGCGGTTTGCTAAATAACGCTGCCTTAAGGATTCAAAGAATGATGATAAAGCTGCAAAAGTATGATTTGGTTGTGACCTACATCACCATAAATTCAAGTTCATTGCAGATGCACTTTCCAGAGCAGTGGCTCCCATGAAACCAGAGAAGACTTTAGAGACAGAGATGCAAGCCTATGTAGATGATTGTAAAGTCAATTCCAATAGCTAACAGGAAACTGCAACAAAGAAGAGAGAAAACAGAGAAAGATGAATTGTTGGGAACCCTTAAAGAAGTGATAATTAAAAGGTGGTCTGAAGAAATAAACAGTTGTTGTCCAAGTAAGAAACTATTGGTACAGCAGACATGAACTTCCTGTGATAGATGGGGTGATTTTTCAAAGGCAGTAAGTTTGTAATTCCAATGAGCCTCCAAAAAGAAATGCTACAGGAGATCCACGAGGGTCCTTTAGGAATTGAAAAGTGCAAACAATGAGCACGAGAGGTGCTGTATTGACCATGGATCAATCATGACATTACTAATGTGGTGCTTTTCATGCTTGAAATACAAGCCATGCCAAAAGGAAGAGCCACTGAGACCTCATCCAATTCCACAAAGGCCTTATGAGAAGGTAGGCCCTGACTTATTTACCTGGCAATAAAAGGATTATTTAATCAGAGATTATTATTCTTGGTATCCAGAAATGTGCACATGGCACAGTACTAATAGTAAATGAGTGATCACCGGCATGAAGGGAATCTTCTCCAGAGATGGAATTCCAGACCAAGTCTTTAGCGATAATGGGCTGCAATTTTCCAGTGCAGATTTAGGCACTTTGCTATAGATTGGGATTTATAGGAGCAGGATTTTATAATTGTGCTATGAGAATTAATGTATGATTTGATTTTTATCCTGTCAGCCACCCTTTTTGAATAGCAGAAAGGAATGACAGACCCGAACAATCCTTATGACTGATTATGGTCACCCTTTTGTTTTAGGATAAGTTATAATGTCTACTGTGGTTTCCCATATGCATTACACATTGGGCCCTCTTTAGTTCTTTGTTTTAAGGTTTAGATAGTAAGAGACAGGATTCTGTATTGTGTCTGTTAAGTAGATTAGGGGAACATTGAAGGCCTGGGTCTCAATGTAAATTGTCTTTTGGTTATTGGTTATAAAACCTAGCAAGGTTTAATTTGCAATGCCTTTTTGCTCAATATAGACTGACACTGTATTCTCAAAGGTCTGTTTGTGTGAATGAGGAATGCATGCATCAGGAAAAGATGAGGTGTGAAGGCCATTGTTATAGCCAGATGGTCAAGGAAGAAGGAGTGAAGAGACTTAAACGACATCAGAGAATCATCAACGCACATCCATAATGAAGGGCAGATTGACGACCCTGAGGTGAAGGCTGGCACCCCTAAGGACAATTGATTAAATCGGAACAAAGGACAGGATGATCCTCTCGGAGGTGTATTGGAATGTTTACATCAAAAGATACACCAATTAAGAAGTAACCCGGTCACAAACTGACACACCAGAATCCATAGACTTCAACAGAGGAAAAAAAAACTCTAAGAACAGGGTGCACTGCCAGGGGGCTTTGGGTTCATCTTGCCACACTCCAGGAGCATTGGATTGCAACCGACAGAGCCCGGCTCCCCTCTGCAACCAATCTGGCTGGCCATAAGATTGATCAAGACTTTGGACTGTTAACTATAAACATCAACTGGCAGGACTCTGTGTGTGTGTGTGTGTGTGTGTGTGTGTGTGTGTGTGAATGACTAAAAAGCATATGCTAACTGCTGTATTCTCAATAAATGCGGCGTTTTTGCCTTTTCCTCTATAAAAGATCCTGTGTGCTTTGTATTGCATAACAGATTTTCATCACAAAATATCAAGTAGTCTTTACCACTATCAAGTCCAAATTACTGCCAATCAAATGGAGTTGTGGAAGGGTCAATATGGACAGTAAAGAACCTTATGAAAGACTTTTGCCAGTGGGGGTGATTTGTATAAAGCATTACTGGTTTACTGAAGTACACCTCTGGAGAATGGCTTCTCTCCAGCTCAGCTGTTAATGGGAGGAAGGATCAGATCTAATTTACCAATTACTGTTTACTTGCTGAAATCTCATAACAATGAAATCAAACTGAAGATGATAGAAAATCAGAAGCGGAAGCAGAAATATTATTTTGACTAAAGGCCTGTTATCTCCCTTCTCTTAACCAGGTAATAGTGTGCCTGAGGAGTCACACCTCTAATCCTTGGGGCAAAAGGGGTACCATTAAAGAACAGCTGCATCCAAAGTATTATATGTTGTCCAGACAAAAGAGGGGGACACATTTCGACATAATCGACGGGATCTACCAGTAATCCTAGAAAGTTCCAACACATTGACAATAGATGTGGACTCTGGCATTTCCCATCTAACTGATCCTTTATCGTCAATGAACAAAGGAGAAACTGTCAAGGAACAAGAGAACAACTCAGATTCTAATGAAAGGCTGACACTGAGAAAATCAGAGCAGGAGATTGAAGTTCTGACAGACTCAAAGAGACTTGCTAACCTGCCTGGAGAAGGGGTATTGGAGGAAAGTGAGTGGTAAAGACTACTTGAGAGGGATGTGCTGGTAGCCTCTTCTCTCTAGATAGTTGACACACTGGGTTTATGGAAATGCATTAAATTCTTAACTCGCGTACTACAGGTATTATTAAATAGTTGTTAGCAGTTTATATGTATGTATAGAAGAGTTCATTTGTTTTTTCTTTAAGAGGAAAGAGGTAGAGACATATTTGTAGAAGATTTAGAGAGACTCTCTCATAAGGGACAATATTATGAACATAGGAATGTGGAGATGTGCCCTGGAGGTGGGGGTTGTGAACCCCGCATGGCTGTGTGCGGCAGTTCACCACAGAAACTCTCCAATTTGTTTTATTAAAAGTTTTATTCCTTTCTCATTCATTCAGTTTGTCGCTTAATGACCCTCAAGATTGTTACAGGAATGAATTGTTTTAAGAACTTGAAGTTATTGAAATCTGCTCTATAGTAACAATATTTGGTTAGTGCAAATACACATTATATATAAATAAAAATGTGTATCAGAGAGATGTATGCAAACATAGGTGCACCATTTCACATGTCTGAATGTGCAGATCTGGCTTTAGACGGTTGAAGGTTTAAAAGAAGGAAAAAAATCACACTGCTTGAGTAATGGTCCAGTCAAAGAGAGCACTAAAGGTTTCCACACTGGTTGTGTTTGCCATGGATAGCGTTCCAGCTAAATCCATATCATTGTGCTGGGAACAGCAGCCAATTCACTTGTCTAGGTTACAAGTGTCGTTTTGTATTCCCCCATGATTCCATGCTACCCTGGACAATCAGGCAGTGTTTCAGCCTGGCTGGCAGCAGGCAATCAGAATTTAGATTTTGAAACATGCTTACTTTCTCTATTCAGACCAGCTACTTTTCAAGGAGTTTTTTTCCCAGCAGGACAATGTTACGGAAGCTTGCACAGAAATATCCCTCAACACTGGCACGGGTGTGGTCACCTGAATCCAATGCATCCCAATGGAATGATTTGGCAATGGAAGTCTCTGTACTGAAATCAGTTTCAATTAGATAACTGAAGCATACTTCTCCTTTAGCTGGAGCAATGGCAAAGCATCCCCAATTCTCAAAAGAACCTCACACATGCCAGACAGATTAGTTACCCTTGAAAGCACTTCCCCTGCTTCTCTCATAGCCAGCTGAAGAAGGGGAGTAGTCCTGGCAATGCCAGTGCAGTACAATGCAGAATTGGGCTTTATGACTTTTGCTTCCCACATCTAGGATGATATCCTGACCCCAATGAAGTCAATGGGAGTTTTGCAACTGACTTAATTTGAGGATATTCTTAGGGAAGCATGAGGAGGTATTTCTTCAATGTCCCTTCCTTTCCATAGCTCGCAGCATGGAAGGTAGTTATAATAGGCCAGGGAAGGATAGCCTTCCCTGGAACACCTGCCGCCGGCCACCTGGGGGGCCATGGTGGCCCTGCCCCTTCCCCCACTGCCTGCTGCTGCTGCCTGCCGGTAAGTCCTCCACTCTCTGGAAGTTCCTGCTGCTAGCTCGCCGCATCCCTCCTCTTCTTGGGAGGTGGAGTGAGAAAGGACATGGTGGGCAGGGGCGTCTGGTGGGGGAATGAGGCAACTTGGCTGGGCATTGGGGCTGGCCTGGCGCTCGGGGGGCTGACGGCCCAGCGCTGACACTCGGGGGGGCTGGTGGCTAGGCCTGGCGCTGGAGCCACCCCGGATCAGCTGGGGTGGGCCTTCCGGCCAGAGAGGCAGGCAGCTCAGCTCAGCGCTAGGCTCGGCTCAGCCCGGACCAGTGGCTCAGGGCTGGCGGCTCAGTCCGCACTTGGGGGTGCGGGGGCTCGGCCCAGAGCTGGGGCTGGGCCAGCGGCTTGGCCTGGTGTGGCTGGAGCAGGAGGGCTGGGGCTCCTCCAGACATGGGGTGGGGGGGGCTTAGGGCTCCTCCTGTTAAGGGGATGGTGGTTTCAGGGCTCCAGGGGTGAAACCCCTGGGACAGCCTCCCCAAAGCAGGGGTTCACCCACCACCCATAGCTAGCAGCTAACAGGATGATTATCAATGCATTCACACAGCACGAGACCCCACAGTTCATTGTTCCACTCACAGCTGTTCCACAAATATACAGAGACATGGTGGGTCTTTTATCAGACCAACTTCTGTTGGTGAACAAGCTTTTGAACTACACAGAACTTTTTTTCACAAATTTAGAGCACATCTTAGCCATGAGTTTTGGGAGCACCCAGATGTGTCTTTGGCACCATGAAATATCTGACTCTAGTTCCACAATCTAAGACCTGATGTTAGTGGATGTAATTGTTTAATATAAGGGGTAGTAAACGAAAGCGAAGCAAGACACAGTGTAAACTGCCTGCCACGCAAATCATGACACTTTGTATTCTGTTCTTTTTCTTAACTGACAAATTACAATTGAAAGTGCCTTGCCATTTCATGTGCAAACACCAGATGCCAGTCTGAAATTCTGATAATTCATTCACTCTAACTTCAATTGTCTTCCCAGTCCCCTTCACATAACCCTGCATGTTTCTCTCTTCTCCCCCCTCCCCCCTCCCCCGCAATACATTAGCTGGGGCTGAGAGTGTTTGATCACAATGTTTAATGAGGTGAGTATAAGCTTTTTCATGTCTTTTGCTAACTAGGCCACCCAGTGCAGTATCATTCCTTTGCCACCCATCACTTAGCAGGGTTCCATTCACTTTTCAATGGTAATGCCGCTCACCAGCAAGTTTCCAGCCTCTGCTTTTAGGAAAAGTTCCAGTGGTAATGATGCCCCAATAGAACCCAACGAAAGGGTCAATGAATTGGTTCTCTCAAGCAACTAGGTTGCTATGTGCATCCACGGCAGTACAGCCTCCTAGTGAGGGCAATAGCCACGGCAGACACCAGAGCTCACTCTAGCCAGGACGTTGGATATACATACATGCCACTTTGGTGGGAATATCTGAGGAAGCAAGTCAATCAAGTGCAATTCTATTGATTGCAACTCCATTCACCTCCTACCCTCTCTGGGGTTGCAGAAGTGGTACAAAAAGAAGTCAGCTGGCTCGGAGGTGGGCTTGAGATATATGAGACACAATTCAAGGTTGTGGTGCTGGTGCATAGAGCCTGCAATGGTATAGGCCTATATTATCTCACAAACCATCACCTGTATTTTTGTCTTGACCTTGAACTATACCTGACTGGACTGGCAGCCTCTAGAATGTAAAGATTTGGCTTTTTGTGCTCTCTCATCGGATATTCTGCTGTGGTTCAATCCACCTGTAGTTTATGGGTGATCTGGATCAAATCAATGTATATCATGCTGCAATAATCCCGTCTTGGGGGGAGAGAGAAACACACCCCGTAGATCATTGCTATGGCAGATCCTAGAGGAAGGAGTGTACTTTCCAGCTGAGAGAACGTGTTTCAGGACCCTGTTGCTATTTGTGCACCAGTGAGGAGTAAAGAGCCCATTGGGCCCCCCAGGTTTCAGACCAATGTAACAACCAGAGAGCAGATGCCTCAAAAGAGGATGAAGTGACATTTCCTGTTAGTCCCCTCTTCCTATTTGTTTTTACTGAACCTTTTATGCGGGTTTTACTTCTGTCCAAATACAGGACCAAACCTTGAAGTCCTTTCTTACTTCTCATCCAGACATTACTCCTTGTCAATGAAATGGAAGTTTTCCCAGAGTAAGGACTAATTTAGGCCTTCATGTTTTTGCCATGAAGTATTAGCTGGTGCCAAACCAGTTTATTTACGTTTCTAAGGATATGTCTACATTGACAATGCTACAGTGGCACAACTGCAGCCCTTCAGTAGACACTGTCTACACTGATGGGAGGGGTAATCCACCTCCCTGAGAAGTGGTAGCTAGGTCGACAGAAGAATTTTTCCATTGACCTACCACTATCTATACCAGAGGTTAGGGCGGCATATTTACGTCTCTCAAGAGTGTGGATTTTTTACATCCCTGGAAGATGTAACTATCTCTGTGTAAGTTCCTAGTGTAGACCAGCCCCTAAGACCCTGAGGTATCTTGTTAATGGATGCCTTAGAAATAACTAAGGCACACGGATATTAGACAATCTCTAATGGGGGAGAGGAAGCAGCAATAATGTATGTGTAACACCTTCAAGAATGAAGTAAATCACCTTGGTAACCTGGCCTGGGCTTAGACCAAAGCTGATGTGGAAGAGAGTAGCTGGCTTGCTTGCAAGCTCCAGAACAGATTCTAATCTCGGTTGTACCCAGGCAAATCCATTTAAAGCAATGGACTTACTCCAGATTTACTTCTTTAGTTTAATTGAAAAGCTGAAAAGTGTCCATGAAATAATTGGGGAAAATATTTGTAAAAAATTGCTTAGTAAATACTTGCTAATCAGCAAATTCTATCCTTTTAAGGAGAAGCAATGGAATGGGTGAATAGAAAGATTACAGGAGCTGATGGAATAAGGGGGGGGGAAGTGTTCAAAAATATGGCATGTGACAGTTCAGAACAACTGCCTCTGTATTCTCCCTCATGTTCCAGAAAGGGTACCTACTCTAGGCTCACAAATGTATTGGATAAGCTTTCGTGGGTGAATACCCACTTCGTCAGACGCATGTAAAGACGCGTGTTTACAGGCGTCTGACCAAGTGGGTATTCACCCACGAAAGCTTATGCTCCAATACATTTGTTAGTCTATAAGGTGACACAGGACTCTTTGTTGCTTTTTACAGATCCAGACTAACACGGCTACCCCTCTGATACTCTAGGCTCCTGGATTCTCAGTCACCATCTGTCTTGCGTGGAGACCCATGTGTCTCTCCCTCCTGACCACGGTATTTCCAGACTGCACAGGTCCCTGCCTGGACAGTGACCTCCCCAGCAAAGTCAGGCTGCCTAAACCAGCCTGCTTTATTTTTTTTCTTCAGAGAAATAGAGTATAATTGCAACAGGTAAGCTCCCACATAGCTCTTTCTAAGCACGCACATTTATTCTTAAGGTAAAAAACATATTAAAATAATAAAAGAACCCACAATTATGCTAATAAATTTACCAGTGATCACCCCCAACTCCAAAAAGGGCTTTGGCCAGCAAACAATCCTTGAAACCCCTCCCAGGGGCTTTTCTGTGGTCATAAGTTCAGAACAGCTTTTGCTCAGAGCAAGTCCCTCATGAGCAAGTCAGTTACTCCTTTATACTGTCTTTGAACTGTCCTCATGTAAGTGGTGAGCAGCAGCCAGAAATTCCACTTCAGGGCAAAGCTTCAAAGGTTGAGTCCCTAGGTGGGAGTTTGTAATACCCTCCTTCAGAGTACTTCCTAGGAATTCTACTTCACAGGCATTGTGCCAAAAGATCATTCATGTCTACTAAATTGTTCAACATAGTCTTTTAAAGCTCTCAGAGATTGCATTAAACCTCTCTTCCTCCTAAAGAAGGACCATACAATCCCACAATAATATGTAAACATTTGCATTTTTACCACAATAACCTGCTAAAACACTTAAACTTTAATTCAATAAGGTTTAACTTAATTCAGTAAGGTTTGTCAAGTATACTGCAGGGAATTTCCATAACTGTCACAAGATATTCAATGACTGATGGGAGAAAATGTGTCAAATTATTCCCAGAAAATTATGTGACTATTGGTGCAGTTGGCTGATTTGTGGAAAAAAACCCTATAGTTGAATATTGGAAGATAAAAATCAAAATTCATTGGCTAAAATATTCACAAGGAATAACTCACCTAGCTCTACTGAAAACAGAACAGATACAATTTTTCATATAATCAGTTATGGAGAGTCACCATGGAAATTATGACTAATAGGTTAGAAATAATTGTACACATGCTTGTCCTGGATAAAATATAACCTGTGGGCCAATGGGATTTATAGCTTTCAGGTGCCAGCTCATCCTTTTATAAACTACAAATGGAAACTAGAACTAGCTGAACAGTGACAAACTGGATATTACTCAGGGTTGCGCTGTGGTGCCGGGCTATCTGACAATGTTATTGTGTCTTACAACTCTTGGGATCTTTCTCAGTTGAATCAATGAAAGTTTTTTTTTTTTTTTTTAATTGTTTGGATGAATGTAGATGTCCAGATTCCATGTGGGAGTTAGAGCATAAGACACACCCAAAAGAATTTTAAAAATTGCAGTGCATGTGAAAAACATAAATGCTGCCTCGTTTGCCGCTAATGTGCTACTCCCCATACCCAGATTCAAGTCATTGACACTTTTTTAGTTCTACAAAATGTACTGTCTCGTCTCAGCAGATGACTTTTTTGGTTCAACATTTTTCATTAAACTTGAAGTCTCAGGAGTTAAAAGAAAATAATAGAAAAGAATCTAGAATCTTCCCCTGCAATTCATGCTGTCTCATTCTCAGTGACCCTGATGCAGTAAAGCACTAAAACAAATGTGTAATTTGAAGAATGGGGCTAGTCCCATTGACTTCAATAGCGGTAGGTAAGGTAGAGACCTCCAAATCCCCAGTATGCAAACTATTTTCATTAGTATCCAGTGCTAAAGGGTAGATGTTTGGCTCCACTTCTGGGTCTCATGCAGCTGTGAGCTTGAGGAACATATTAAGGCCATGCTACAAACAGAATTTGTTTTCAGTCATGGTGAATTAAGCAGCTAGGATTGAATTTATTGATTAGCCAGCAAATGAAACAATGGCTGAGGCTGGGGGGGAAGAAAAAGGGTTGTTGATAGCTTAACACATGAACTAGTACAACCCACAAACCTGGAGTTAGCTGGATACACACCATTGTTTGTAAGGTGCACATCACAGCATAGATAGAACTACATGTTGCACTGGATAATGCAACAAGTCATTGATAACACTGGTCTACAATTTTTGAGAAGTCGTCTACTTCAGAGATAAAATGTGCTATTTATCATGTATTTTGATGTGCTGAATTCAAATATGACAATTAAAACAACTAATTGGCTACTGTTTCTAAGATATTTAAGTTTTTACATTTTATGTCTATGTATATTGTGTAGATGATAGAGTTTTAATCATAAATTGTAAACCTAGGTCTTTTCATGTGTTTATGGTTGCTTTACATGATAATATTTCACGTGTCCTGTTTATGTAACACTTTAAAAATCAGCAAAAGGGTTATATAAATAAAATGTATGAAACAAAAGGCAAAAAACTATTATGTACATAGTTTCGTCCTATTCAGTGTCTACTCGGCGCTTCTTGGCTTGTCTCTTGTATTCATTAAATGGAGCATCTCTTGTCACTGTCCAGCAATAGTCTGCAAGCATTGATGGGCTCCATTTGCCCTGATAGCGTTTCTCCATTGTTGCAATGTCCTGGTGAAATCACTCGCCATGCTCGTCGCTCACTGCTCTGCAGTTCGGTGGAAAAAAAAAAAATCTAGATGAGAGTGCAAAAAAAAATGTATCTTTAGTGACATGTTGCAACCAAGGCTTTTGTATGCCTTGAGGAGGTTTTCCCACCAACAACCTGTAGTTGTCTGCCTTGTGGTTTCCGAGAAAATTTATTGCCACTAACTGGAAGGCTTTCCATGCCGTCTTTTCCTTGCCACGCAGTGCATGGTCAAATGCATCATCTCAAAGAAGCTCACAAATCTGAGGACCAACAAAGATACCTTCCTTTATCTTAGCTTCACTTAACCTTGGAAATTTTCCATGGAGGTACTTGAAAGCTGCTTGTGTTTTGTCAATGGCCTTGACAAAGTTCTTCACCAGACCCAGCTTGATGTGTAAGGGTGGTAACAAAATCTTCCTTGATTCAACAAGTGGTGGATGCTGAACACTTTTCCTCCCAGGCTCCAATGACTGTCAGAGTAGCCAATCTTTCTTGATGTAGTGGGAATCTCTTGCACGACTATCCCATTGGCAGAAAAAACAGCAGTACTTTGTGTATCCAGTCTGCAGACCAAGCAAGAGAGCAACAACCTTCAAATCGCCACAAAGCTGCCACTGATGTTGGTCATAGTTTATGCACCTCAAAAGTTGTTTCATGTTGTCAGAGGTTTCCTTCATATGGACTGCATGACCAACTGGAATTGATGGCAAAACATTGCCATTATGCAGTAAAACAGCTTTAAGACTCGTCTTTGATGAATCAATGAACAGTCTCCACTCATCTGGATCGTGAACGACGTTGAGGGCTGCCATCACACCATCGATGTTGTTGCAGGCTACAAGATCACCTTTCATGAAGAAGAATGGGACAAGATCCTTTTGACCAGGGCCGGCTTTAGGCCAATTCCACCAATTCCCCCGAATCGGGCCCCGCGCCTAAGAGGGCCCCGCGCCATTGGCAGGGCCGCCCAGAGTGGGGGGCAAGTGGCAGAGAATCCCTTCCCTGGCTAGAGGCACGTTTTTAATTTTTACTCACCTGGAGGCACTCTGGGTCTTTGGCGGCACTTTGGCGGCGGGTCCTTCAGTGCTGCCAAAGACCCCGAGTGAGTGAAGGACCCGCCGCCAAAGACTCAGAGCGTGGCCGGGTGAGTACAAGTCCCCCGTGGTTTTTTTATGTGTTTTTTTTTTTTTAGTCATTCCTGTCGGGGCTCCGTCGAAACTGTTCGAATTGGGCCCCGCACTTCCTAAAGCCGGCCCTGCTTTTGACTGTCACGGAACATGGAAACCCTAACATCACCTGCCAGGAGATTCCACTGCTGTAGTCTGAAACCCAACAGCTCTGCCTTACTCTTGGGTAGTTCCAAATCCCTGACAAGGTCATTCAATTCAGCTTGTGTTATGAGGTGTGGTTCAGAGGAGGAGGATGGGAGAAAATGTGGGTCCTGTGACATTGATGGTTCAGGACCAGAAGTTTCATCCTCTTCCTCGTCTGACTCAAGTGAGAATGATTCTGGTGCATCAGGAACCGGCAGTCCTTCTCTGTGGGGTACTGGGCGTATAGCTGATGGAATGTTTGGATAATGCACAGTCCACTTTTTCTTCTTTGACACACCTTTCCCAACTGGAGGCACCATGCAGAAGTAACAATTGCTGGTATGATCTGTTGGCTCTCTCCAAATCATTGGCACTGCAAAAGGTATAGATTTCCTTTTCCTGTTCAACCACTGGCGAAGATTTGTTGCACAAGTGTTGCTGCATATGTGTGGGGCCCACCTCTTGTCCTGATCTCCAATTTTGCAGCCAAAATAAAGGTGATAGGCCTTCTTAACCATAGCGGTTATACTGCGCTTTTGTGATGCAAAAGTCACTTCACCATAAACATACCAGAAGTTATCTGCAGTATTCACGCAAGTACGAGGCATCTTTGCTCACTTTGGCTAAACAGAAATGTGTCCCTTTGCAAAATCAAACACTGACAAATAAGAGAGCACGACACAGTATGATTTCTAGAGCTGATATAGGGCAATTTGTTCAGCAGAGTGATGTAAGCTTCGTTATGATTGCATCATTCATGACTTCTAGGAAATACATGATGCAATTCATATCATGTATGACGCAATACCAGCTTCAGATTGCATCATTCATTGTTTTGCCTAAAAAGCAAGTACTGTCCAAACCCAGTCATAGATTTATTCATAGATCCAGTCAAAGATGTATTTTAGTCATTTCTGGTTTAAATTGAAATCCCTTCCCTTTATAACTCATGCATTCGAAGAAGTGGGCAGTAGCTCACGAAAGCTTATGCTCTAATCAATTTGTTATTCTCTAAGGTGTCAGAAGTACTCCTGTTCTTTATAACTCATTTATCCTCTGCCATTCCCAAGTCAAGGGTCATATATACTGACCCAAGAGCATATCTTGAAAATTAGAGCCAATCAACAATTTTAAGCATCATTTTCGTTCTCAGTGACCCAGAATTAGTAAAGTTTGACTACATTTATTTCAGAAGCATTTTGGCTGTAGAGCAGTGTAATGAAGCAGTGTACTACCTTTGACAATAGGCACCAAAGTACTGCACAAATCTATTAGCCCTCCCATTGGGCTTAATGACATTTACTTAACATTTCCTCTGTGTTTGAGACTGTGCTTGGTCTTCTAGCAACTATTAGTGCAGTACTAGATGGAATTAATCTATGTAGAGAGAGACCTGCACTCATCCGTGAATTGAAAGGGACTGATGGAACTTGTAATCTTTTCAACAAAAGTTGTGTTCCTCTGAAATGACTGCCACATTTTTATCCAGGAATGCAGGGTAAAATGACAGTGACCTTCACTCGGAGGTCATGCGGCACTGTGTATGTTTCCATTGCCTCTGGCACTACATTTTTGCTTTTCTAGCCTGATCTCTTTGCATGCTGGATGTTTTTACATTTCCTTTACCTTGGTTATCTCGGTTAGTATAGTGTTTTGTTGTTGCAATAATAAATTCATAAGCCAATACTGGAAATTTTCAAATGGATTGTGCAATGTATGACGATAATTAGAAGGGAGCAAAAGTGACTGTCTTGGTCACCTGTTAAACACACTATTTAAGTTAAACAACACATTGTAAGAACAACTGCAAATCTGGAAAATATTTTTTTTCAAAATAATTCTAATGGACTTTTTTGCTATTTTGTTTCAGGCTATTCCCTCGCGCCCTCCCTCCTCCCCCCCGCCACCAAAATCTTGCTTTTTTATAATTTTGAAAAAATAACAATTTTCATGTTGTTCTATTGCAGTGTGAAAATTCTCAGTTCTACTGCAAAAGCCAGCTTCTCTTAATAACAGGCCCATTTTTGCACAAAAAGTAATGCTATTTAGCAAGTTTTTTTTTAATGAAAAGGGCCTATATCTAGATTACACCAATATGTGCAAAATATCAATTTGACAGATTGTGATGTTAATTTCAAATAATTTGTACCTCCCTAATTAATACAACAATGGATATGAGAAATATTATGTTTATTAGAAATAAGGTTCTATATACCACACCAGTCAAAACATGTTGATTTAGCTACAAGCATCCTTTTCATGCCTGCGTTGATTTTTGCCTGATCATTTATACACAGATTTCAATGTCTCATACTCGCCAGCTTAACTGTGTTGTACAGACTGTGAATGATAAGGGTGTAAACAGCTTAACTGAGGCTATACAAAGGCAAGTTCATTTGGAGACAATATGGTGATATGCCTCAAAATAATTAAAGGTATCAAGGTGTGCCACAGCAGAGAAAAGGTTTGGCACCACTGTCCTAGACTGAGGAGCAGTCTTCCTGCACACTACCAACATATTAAAAAAAGTAAACTTTTTTTGGGGGGGAGAGGGGAGAATAATGGGGAGAATGGTCTTGTAGCTAAGGCAATGGGCTGGGACTTACGAGATGTGGATTCAATTCCTGGCTCTGTCACATACACACAAGGTCACCCAGGAAGTATCACACAAAGCCAGATTCTGATACCAAACATATTGGAGTAATCTTTATCCATGGTAATGAAGTCACTAACACCTTATAAATAGAGGTCAAACTTGCTTTTTGGGCCCTACAAGAGAAGTTAATATACACAATAAAGCCTGAACAAGAAACAAAGACATGATTAGTCATTGGATGCTAATTGGTGAGGCCAGTTGTTGGCCTTGAGGTCTAGTTTGCATTCTGCAATATAGCCTCAGTCCATAATGTTCAAACCTCAGTGCCTATAGTTATGCTTCCAAAACCACATTTAGCTTTTAGGTAGGTGCCTACGTATGACTCGAGGACATTCAAAGGGACTTGTGCTCCTAATTCAATTAGGCACTTTTGAAAATCCCACCCTAGAAATCTCGCTTTAGCTCCTAACATTTTGGCCTAAATTTTAAGTGTTCTATGAAGTTAGCTTTGCCAGTAACAAAGAGCTTGTTCTTCCCAGGTAGATGAGAAATAGACCTCTTGTATAACCCTATCTGCCTCTAAATTGTCAGCTTTAATCTAGAAAAGCTTGTTTGGGAGAATTTAGCACTAAGAAAGCTAAATAATCATCTCAAGGTTAACACATAATATCATTCACCCAGCCAAAAACACAAACACACAAACAACCCCACAACTCAAAACTGTTTAGCTCATAATTCAAAGAAAGGACTTTTTCTCCCCAACCTACCATGTATGTTTTGTGCTCAATAAACTACAATTGATGGGCCCAAATAGCAGCAGCAAAGTGATAGGAGGAAGACAGAATGAAAATAAAGGGAGTGTAATGGAGAGTTATTCCCATTCTAATGGGAAAAATGAGTGAAAGGGTGTGGGACTCTGCTTGAGGCAATGCCCTCTGAAATCAGTGGGAGTTTTTCCACTGACTTCAATGGGTGTTGAATCAGGCCCTAAAGAAATGAGTTTTGTGTCTCCATACAATTATATGAAGCCAAAACAAAAATAATTACAATACTGAATGGATTGCATTGGCTGAACTTCTTTAGTATCTAATGTTCTCTGGCAATGCTTCATCCTGATTATTCCATCTGGAGATAATTGTGTGATATCAGCCATAAAATTAAACCATAAATCAACCCAACTAGTGCTCAGATTAGTGAGCTGCTGTTTAAAGACACACATGTGAATCCACTGTTCCCTGCCTTTTACAAGGATGTGGAAAAATAGTGAATCTTAAACACAGAATGAAACAATTATGTTCACTAACCCTGTTAGGGCTTGGTAAACCATACCCACTTCCTAACTGTTTCTTTGGCTCTAACAATGCTGTCAATCAATCACAGGACATAGAAAATGACTGGGGAAAATTTTGTTTTCCCTAATAGTTTACATACAATTTTAACAATATGTAATATTTGAATGTGAAAAAGCTTATTAACTGTTCCCATGCACTCTTGGAACTATGAAGACATAACTGAAATGTTTGTCTTATACTTTGTGGTAGCCATAGTTGTTAGTTTGTTTCCTCCAAGAAAAGATTATCAGGAAGGAAGATTAACACTCGTAATTTCAGTTAACAGTTGGGTCTAGCTGGGAGAGATGTTGATCTAAGGATTGGACCTACCTTGTACTAGAAAATGCCAAAAAGAGAGCTAATTTGTTACTTGTTTCTAGCAGGTTGTTTGAGAGGTTTTCATGGTAGTGTTAAAAATGGAATTACTCAAATATGTTCTCCCATCTCTATAATAAAATCTGTACACTTTGAACCGTTATACTTGAAACACACCATGACTTGCTGATCCAAATGTCAATATCTGTTCTTCAAATTTTTGGTGCAAATGCTCACAGAAAGTACATTTTTATTCTCTTTCTGACAATACTTCAAATTTTGTTTTTCATGTGTATTAGGGTAGCAAAACTTTATCATATAGAAACTTTGCAGAAAGCAAACACAACAGGGGTATGAATGAAGTGAATGTTTGAATATTCATAGAAAGGTGCATTTGCAGTGTTCAATCAGCTCTTCTTATTGTGGGCCCGATTCTGACTCCCTTACTCATCCTGATTAGTAATTTATTCTGAGAACAGCTGCATTTATTCAGAGGCACAGCTCATGAAGTAAAATATTATTCACCTTGAGTAAAGGTAGAACAATCTTTCCCTGTGCACCTTAATGAATCACCGTCATGGATAGGAATAAAATATAGAATACATAAAATAAAGTAAGTAATTAATAAAGCTACAGAGAATTTCTTATTGAGTACAATCATTTGAATCTTTATACATCTCTCAATCCAGATATTAGTTTAGTTGAGGCTACACTAACATTGGTGAGTAGATGCAATTGTTGAGAAGTTGAGAATGAGTTAAGGAAGAAGTTTTTTCAATGTTACAACTCCGAGGTGAGATTCATGCATGGCATCCTAGCCAGGATGACTTGATTTGGAAACAGTGAAGAAAAATTCCTTTCCCCAAACTTTCCACTTCCTGGACCAGATCTTTAATCAGTGTAAATCAGTGTAGCACCATTGACTTCAATGGACTATGCCAATTTACACCATCTGAAGATGTGATTTATTAACTCATCTCTTCCACCCCTTCTCCTGAGAGACTTCTCTAGGATACCACAGCCCAGTAGGTCTCTCATCTCCTTCAAAAGCTTTCCCTCATAGTCTGCCAGAATTTTCTCTTGCTCAGCTTCATTCCCAGATATAAATCTGATAGCAACCTAAATAATTCCTCTCCCTCCTTGACATTTGTAGCTGCCAAATATTTGTAGACTGTTATGTCCTCCACCCATGCAGCCTACCGTTAGCTGCACTTGGAGATAAAATGGGGTGTGGCCAGAGCACACTGCACTCCCAAAATTCACAGCCCATGGAACCTGAATATCTGGCCCAATAGCCTAGGAGTAGTTTCACTATAGTCACATAGGAACTGATCCAGAGCTCATGAGACTAAATAAACTTCAATTAGCATTGGACCAGGCTCATAGACAGGGAATATGGGTGTGATTCATGAAAATACTTATGTGCCTAAGTCCCATTTTTAGGCTCACTGCAATTCACAAAACTCCTACTTGGCTGCTGACCAACCCTGAAGGTGCCTAGGTTTTTGCCTGTGGGCATGTGTACTGCTGCCTCACTCTAGGGTGCTTATCTCTTTCCTAAGCCCCAGAGTGATTCACAAACTGAGGAAAACAGGCATTCAGCTGCCTGATCTGGTAGGTATGGTCAAAAGCCACCTTTTGGATCAGGCCCCTTAGGTGAGTTCATACAAAACTGCTGTGGGGAGGAAAGCTACCTCATAACTTTTAGTCTTCTGTTTATTTCCCAATTCATATCTCACCCCTACCTAACAAGGAGAGAGCATTTGAACAGGGGTCTTCTACCTATCAGGGAAGTGTCTGAATCACTGGGCTACATAGTCATTCTAATTCTTTCACTCACTCAAATAATATTTAATTATTTAAGTATTTAATTAAAGTGGAACCACTTCAATGGGAGAAACTGATGGAGACCCACCTCAGGCTATTTCCTAGCCAATGGTAAGATTTTGATTTTCTAGGTTCCATTACACTCAGCATCACAATGCCTAAATTTCACCATGGATCTGAGCCATTACCCCTCTGCTTTGTGTTCTTTTCAGCCCAACTTGTACTGGCCTTTTTGCTGCCCTATCGTGTTGCATTACATGAAGGGAGGCAGCGTGCTCAAGAATATGCAATTTTTTAAAGATAGGACATATATTGCAAGGTATGCATATTGTTGTGGTGGTCCTTGATCTCAAAGTGGAATTGTATTCTTCCTGTCCACAACAGATGTATCTATATGGTATTACAATAGCACATAGAGGCCCTACTAAAATTGGGACCTCATTGCGTTTGGGCCTCTGCAAACATATAATGAGAGACAATCCTGACCCAGAAGAGCTTATTATCTAAACAAACCAGACAGATAAACAGTGGGAGGAAAAATAGACACACCGTGGAAGTCATGTGAGTTCTAAAAGATGCTTGTAATATATGCCTGATTCTGATGTCATTTATACCAGTTTTACAGGTAATGAAAATCAGATTCAGTTCATAAACAATTTTCTAATATTTAAAGTGGCTACAAATTTGGCCCATCTTAGTTGTAACAAATAGCCCAACTAGCTTCTCCCCTTTGGGAGAAGAATCCACTGAGGGGTGAACAGAGCCCATTACTGCTGGCTGTCATCTCTGCAAGAATATCAAAACTGAGATCCCTTTGGGAAAATGAAGCCTGAAAAACTGCTGACAGAGGTGCTTCCTCCGAAGGTACTGTGTGTTTCGATGAAAATCATTGCTGTTTTAACTTTTGCTATAGTGAATGGCCTTATTCCTTGCTAAACATTGTAAAAAGTGGGAGGGATGAGAAAGACCAACAGATTGTGGGTTTGTTTGTTTGTTTTGTTTTTGCAAAAATTACTGATCAGCGGCATCTAGAAGAGCTCTCCTATGGCACATCTGACTCCCTCAGTGGTGCAACATTGCCTCTGTTTTGCAAATATGCATAGAAACAAGCCACGAGATGAGCATTATAGGCTTCTGGTGTGCTGCTTAGGTGGTAGAAGGTAATTGGTCTCTGAGCCAGTGCTTCACAATGCATGTGCCATGTGACTGTGCTAAATTGAAATCTCTTGGTATCCAAAGTAGAGTGCTCTAATGAACAAATGTCTTTCAGTCTGGTAAGTTTGGTGTGTACAATATATTATCTAAAGCTATACACGTTAATTGGTGCTGGGCTGTACAATATGTACTTAGATTGGTGAATATTAACCAGTAGTGAGATTTGTATATTAACCATTTGTGGACTATACAACAAATTAACTAGACCTTTGTGCTCAGTCCCAAATTATTTTGTACCTTGCCTGATTATATTTTTATTCCTGAAGTATTCAAGATGAAAAGGCTTTATGCAGTCAATAACTAACTGTATTATAAGATATTTTCTAATGGGTTGTGCTTAAGAGATAGGGTTTCACTGAAAAGATTAACCTGAATTGATATGGTTATACGGAGGTATTTTTCCTCCTAATTGGATTAAGGGAGATAAAGTACCTTCTATACCAATTATTTTCAAGGATTTGCATCAGTTTAGAAATGTTTGTTTGATTTTGCTTTGCTTCATTACTGGCTCCAGTTGCTTGCATTGCCCATTTCTAGTAGTGGGTGACAGCAGGGCTGTCTATCAGGTAAAGTTAAAGTGGGAGTTCTTTCCACAAAGCAGTTTGGAAAAGGGCCAAATTGGAGATTGTTTGATAGCATTTGTACAGTAGGCCTTACTAGCTGGCTCAGAAGCAGAAATGTTTCAGCTGAAATTCTGCTGAGGCCCTGGGATGTAAAAGGAGCCAGTCAGCTGGTTTTGCAGACAGCGAAAATGTTGGAAAAGATTTCAAAGCCACCAGGACCCTCTCCCTAAATATGGCAAAAGGTGATATACTATATGGAGAGAATGAATGCCCATTTCTATTGTTGGTTTCACCAGAAATTCCCTTGGCTTACCACATTTGTGCCTGAGCTTCACACGAAGGTTATTTGGCCCTGAAATCCAACATGAAATTCAGGGGTCGTAATATCTGTAATTCAAACCTGCTTGTAAAGTTCACTGACCTGTGCAAACCAACACTCTTTGATTGGCACAGCTTTAATAACTGTCTTTTTTTTGCCAAACCACTACCCCTCTTTAGATATTTTTTATCCTAATGTGGCTGGGTTGCAGTCAGTGTAAGTGTTTTGGAGCAGGCAAACATTTGGGGGAAACAATATTTTTTCACTGCAGCCAACATAGCCTATCAGTTCTGCCCCTCATCTGCAATCCACCCAAAAGTGTATCTGCTGGGAGTAATTAGATCTTATTATATTTCTACATTTCTAACTGAGCATGGGTTTTAAGTGTTGTCATTCCAAAAAGTAGCTCTGTAAAAATGAGTGTGGCCCCCTGCCTATTGTTTTTCAGTGACTTTCACATCAGCTGTGTTCAGTTTATAAATTTCAAAGATGTTTTTTTCTAACTCAATAGGGATATGAGAGTTGAATTAGGTTATTTCCTTCTCACATATTACAGTTACAGAAGTTCTGCAGGGAAAATTATGACCTCAGTGATCTCTGGGCATACCCATTACTTTAACAGATTTGCCAGATGTAACTGATTGGAACTTAACAAACAATTCTTTTGCTAATTCTCAAGAAGGAATAGAATCCTGCCTTCTCTTTCTTAGCAAACTGGGTTCTACAGTACTATAAGGAATGAAAAGCAGCAAATGAGCACCCATAATTTAGACTATCCACATGGGCCAGATCTGTTTGTACAAAAGTGCAATTTTGATATAGATACTTTTTGGAATGGAACATATAGTTGCCAGCATTCGCCCTTTGATCTGATCAGTCCTGGTTGTGATACGCAGGAGGGTAGGTACCTCAGGTGCTCTTTATCTCCTGTCTCAGTCAAATAGCATGGATAGGTTTACAAAAGGTTATATTCCTGTCACATGGCGGGGTCATTAGCTGCTGTTACACAAGATTTTTAAGAATAGTCATGGTGACCTGATGTCTTAATAAGTGGAGATATGGGTCTGTGTCTGTGTGTAGTATATTTCTCTCTCTCACTCTGTGTGTGTGTGTGTGTGTGTAATTATAAAACAGACTGGGGAGAGAGATTGGAAAATGACAAAACAGCTGTTTCTTTCTTAACAGATCTGTTTCCTGTGTGTACTCAGACATATCTACTGATTTTTTTTTTTCAGTGAAAAAATAAAATATTGCTGGTTTTTATTCCTCTTAGCACAGATGTGGGGGCAGGGAGGCAGCAAGGGAGAGAGATCTGCTTGCCAGAATTGTTTTTTAAGGTCCTGTGCCTCCTGGGGCTGAGAAGGGTTTCTATTCAGGCACTGGAATGGAAGCTCTATGTTTCCTGTGAGTCTGGTGGGGGATTTGGCTGCAGGGCAATAGCTCTGTTGCTGCTCAGGATTCTTGCCTGTCACAGACCAATTATTGCACCAAATAAGTGGTAAGTTTAGGCAAAGTGGGGAGGCTGAGTTAACTTGGGAAGAGGGATGACTTCTCAGGGATTGGTAATTTCATACCAGTGAGGAGCTGTCTCACCACTTGCCCTGCAAGCTGGGGTGCCTCAAAATGTTTTGCTGTTGTGGCTCCCACCCTGGGCCCCTCACAAACAGCATTCAGGTCACACCCTGAGTATCTGTGTTAGCTACAGCCCTGGTCCAGCAAGGCTGATCCCAGCTGTCTGTCAGTGACACACCAGCCACACTATGGCTTCCACCAGCCTCCGTTACTACAGGCAGGGTGACCTCTATATACCACCAGCCCCACATTTCCCCCAAAAAATGTGAGTTCTGGACAGTCTGGATACATTAGGTCCATTATCCCTCTATGGCAATCAAGATTCAGCAGTTTGCCACCTTAATGGAGTTACCCACACAGTTCGCAACACTGGATTACTTTTGATTAAAGAATAAAAAGTTTATTTAACTACAAAGAGAGCGGTTTTAAATGAATACAAGCATTATGGCATGAAAGTCAGAAATGATTACAAGAAAAATAAAGATAGAACACTTTCTAGTACTAAACTTAAAGAAACTAGATGTGATTCAAGGGGAAATTCTTATCACAGGTTTTCAGTGGCATTGCTGACCAAGTTTCAGGTCAGGATCTGCTCCCAAGGTCCAACGACTATTCTTAGGTGAAAAGAGAGAGAGAGAGAGACAGGGAGAGAGAACTTGGGGTGCTTTTGCCCCTCACTTTTATAGTTCAGTCACCCTTTGAAATGTATTTTCCTGCGAGTGACTCCTAGATCAAGTTCTTTCCAGCTCAGAGCAAGGAGACATGGAGTCTAGGGGGAAGAGGTGTTATGTTGCTGTTTGCTAAGCTGTAGATCAGTGTGTTCCTGCCCCCACTTCCTTGCCAAGGTACAACCACTTGATAGGCGATGGCCCATCTGCTTTGATGATACCTGGCTAGAGGTGTCAACTTGTTCTTTGTCTTTGAGAAACAGGTTTACACACTTCCCAGATTTGTCCAGCAACACATTTCAGTCACAATTTCAACTTACGTTCATAACTTTACATATAATATTGCTATATACATTTTACCATGATATTATTGACCAGCGAGCTATTAGTTTTCAAATGATACCTTACAAGGCATATTTTGTACAAAGATTATTACAATAGTGTGTAGGGGGTGAGTACAGGGATGCATTTCGTTATACACAGAGAGCAAGCAGGGATTCTTTGGAAGATGGTGGGGGAAATACTGAAACGCTACCGCTTCAATGAAAACCATATGGGATTTGCTCCCCCCACCCCCAAGACACTAAGAAGGGAACAGGCCTGCTGTTCTTCCCTGAAGATGCTGGGGAGAGGGAGAATAGCAGGCCACTGAACTATAGGTAAGAGGTGCAAGTCTTGGAGAAGCGGGGGTTGGTTGGAGAATGACAGGATCTTCTCTGGCTTCTGGCTGCTTAGCTGAAAGTTTGAAGGTCTTGAAAATTTGGATATTCACTTGTTACTGCCCTGGCTGAGTCCCCCTTGTGGATGATGTACAGGGTGCTGCATTGGACCCACCTTTGGATCCCACCGCCTCGGAATCCCACTGCATCTAGTCAGTGTCCTGCTACTGTCTCTATCTTTGGCTTCTCAGGCACAATCCCAGGGTACAGACTCTTATTTTGGTAGCCATTCTTGGGATGTGGGCCTTGCAGCTGCTGCATGCCCCAAGGCTAGTGCTGAGCCCCATGTCTCTCTATTAGTTTATGCACATTCTCCCAGGGCTGCACCCTCGTGGACACTCTGGTTTATAGTTTAACTCTCCAGGGATACACGACAAATAAAGCAAGGAACAGAGAGTCTTTAATGAAGAACTTATTTTACACACACACTCTCTCTCTCTCTCTCTCAGAAAGTACAAGAGTTCCAAATCTATGGAAAAACAACTAACACCTGTGTGGAAGGTAGATGTCCCAGGAAATCTAGAAATCTTCTTTCTGGGGACATTAAAAGTCTCGGTTTTTGCTACCTCCCATTCTCCAGTTCTTGCCACCTTTTTCTCTGTGCGAGGAACCCCTTGGTTTGGTCCCCTGCTGAGGCTGTATCCTAGGGCAGGAGGGAACATGGTCCATTTCAGAGTAGGGTAGGAGGTGCTGGCTGTGGGGCAGAGCAGGGCTGAGGAGACCCAAGCATTTTCCTCAGGCCTGGGTCATGGAGGGAGGTGGGGCCCAACAATGGAGGGATAGCTCAGTGGTTTGAGCATTGGCCTACTAAACCCAGGGTTGTAAGTTCAATCCTTGAGAGGGCCATTTAGGGAACTGGGGTAAAAATCTGTCTGGGGATTGGTCCTGCTTTGAGCAGGGGTTGGACTAGATGACCTCCTGAGGTCCCTTCCAACACTGATATTCTATGATTCCATGAATGGCTCGACAGGACCTGACCCAGAGGTATGCAGGGCCCATCAATGGCTTAGCACTCTCCCCTCACGCTCCTCAGTGTGTTGCCATTTTAAACGATAGAACATGGAGGGAAGCAGAGAGCGGCACCAAGCCCTGTCCTCACTCTCCTGGTCAGACCGCCCGGTTTCTTGGACCTCAGGGGTGGCAACACTAATTCCCACTCCTGACAGTTCTTGGAGGAGTTGGTCAGAGTCCTGGGGGACTCTGGTTCTGGTGATATTATGTCCCCCTTTCTAAAGACCCTGTCCTGTTTTAATCATGTGTGTAACATCTTTTCCTGATTCTCTTCTTAGGACGTACAGTGCTGCAGTGGCTGTAATAAACCCCAAACTATCTCACACATTATATAACATAAACTTCCTGAGGATGCACACAGAGCCATCCCCCTCCCAGCCTTTCTGTAGGCAGCTCACAGACCCACAACTTCTCAGAATTGTTCCAAGAAAACTCTTTTTGAAATGTCGGCGGTTATGATAGATCCATATTGGAAGCGTCACTCTGTCTCTGAGAGAATAGGCTTTTGTAATTGAAGAACTGTGTTGTTAGTTATTTGGTTTTTTATGAGGACACAGTCTGCTTGGCCCTGATGTTGAGCCTAAAAGATAGACAAAAACACACTGAGACCCAGAGGAGAGTGAAGTGGGGACCTCCCCTTGTTACAAATGGGATTCTGTGCAGCAGAATCAGAGGAAAGGGACTAGCAGATTTTGTTGTCCACTTTGGATTTTGTCTCTACCCTCTCAGCTGATTTTTCTCTTTGCTAAATGCAGTAACTTGTAATGCTGCTTCAAATCTCCTTTTGCTGAGTGTTTGCATGCTGTGAGACAACGGAGACAGATGAGCTCAGAAGTCGGAGGGCAGAAGAGGTGCAGTACACAGCTGTACACCTGTCAAGTTCCCTCAGTCATCCATTTGATCACATTGCTTTCAAGGCCTGTGGAGATTAAAAATTCCTATGTTCACATGGCAAATCCTGCAGGAGGTGGTGATTGAATCTAATCAGAGAGATACACAGGGAAAGAAAGGAGATGGTTATCTTCTGAGAAAACAGCAGTAACCTTTCAATCGGTAAGATATACCAGAAGATAGATACACCAGTAGAGCTGTACTATGATGGGAATGCAGCTTATACTGTGTTTACCAGTAGAATTTATATCATTTCCCCAAATGCAGTAAGCTATACCAGCAAGAGGACCTTTTGCTTGGCCATGAGACATGTGAGCAAACTGGGGAGGGTGAAAGAAGCAACCTCGCTCTCATACCCCTGTGTATTGGCCTGGCGCAGTGCCTTTGATTCTGGAGTGCAGGGACTGCACCCCGGTGGTGTGTCTGTGCAACAGCCTATTATGTAACCCTTCCCTCACTGCACCCCTTTTAAGATTTATAGCAGCAGGAGTGCTCCCACTCGATACACCTGGGGCTCTTTAAGGCACTGTATGCAATGTGTGTCACATCTCCTCCTGGGGCACTGTAGCTTGCTGGCTCAGGGCTGTGTCTACAGGGTATGACTGATCCCATACTTATCTTCTTTTTTCCTTTATTCCTCCTGCAGTCTCTCTCCCTCATGCTCTTCTCCTTATCTTGTCTTTCACTCTTTTCCCCAACTCCCTTTTTCACTTTAAGTTGAATTTACATATGTAGGATGTCTCTTTTGGGGACCTGGCTTCTTTTCCTCCTCCTGTTGCTTTATAATCTACACACATGCTAGCAAATAAAAATTAAAAAAAAAAAAAAAAAAAAAAAAAAACCTTCATTCTTCATAGCATTTCTCTTGCTGCTATGCCACGAAGCTGCAGCTCTTAAAGATGTGCTCTTCACATGCTTAGGCTGAGTGTCTCTCTAAATTGGAGATACCTTAAATCATTCTAAGGGGTTCTCTTCTCAAGCTTCTACTTAGTGCTCGAGCTGGTAGAAATTTGGAATTTCCCTTCCGTGGGAAATTCTGAAATATTGCAATTATTTTGTTCTGGTTTTGGAATGAAAAGTAAAAATTTCCCGTGGAAGGGAAATTCCAGAAAAAAATCAAAAACATAGAAGTTCTGGGAGCCTTAGAGCGTGGGTACTGGGAGTCCAAGAGCTGCCCGGATCCTGGCTCTCTCTGAGCCTGGCTGGGAGGTTGGAAGAGCCAGCTGAGCTTTCCAGGCTGCCTAACGGAAGTCAGGCAGCCTGAGGAGCTAGCCGGCCTGGGAGCCGGGAAGCCTAGATATCCTTGCTCTGGGGCAGCCTGCCAGGTGGGTGGTCAGGGAGATGGGCGAGCTGGCAGGAATCCTTTCAGTTTTCTGACAGAAATGTACACAAATTGTTTTTCTATCAAAAATGCCATTCTGTTTGAAAATTTCCAAACAGCTATACTTACTGCCCAGTTAGATAAGATATATTGGTGCTTGTAAAGTCACCATTTGCTGCCATAACAGACAGTTCTGTTGTTCTGTCACTCTGACAAGCTAAGCGGGGTCAGTTTGGATGGAAGACCTTCAGGAAAAATGTAGGTGTTCTAGGTAGCACTCTTCCTCTTGAACTGGGCGTGGATATGTCTGATGCAGTTGATATCATGTATTTGGACTTTCAGATGTTTGACGAGGCCCCTCACCAAAGGCTCTTAAACAAAGTAAGCAGTCATGGGATAAGAGGGAAGGTTCTCTCATGGATAGTAACTGGTTAAATGATAGGTTTCAGAGGGGTAGCCATGTTAGTCTGTATCAGCAAAAACAGCGAGGATTCCTTGTGGCACCTTAGAGACTAACGAATTTATTTGGGCATAAGATTTTGTAGGCTATAACCCACTTGCATCTGATGAAATGGGCTACAGCCCACGAAAGCTTATGCCCAAATAAATTTGTTAGTCTCTAAGGTGCTACAAGGACTCCTTGTGTTTTTTTTGGTTAAATGATAGGACACAAAGAGTAGGTATAAATAAGGCTCAGTGTCTGTCACAGAAGTCACAGATTCCATGACTTTCCATGACCTCTGTGACTTCTGCAGCGGCCAGTGTGGCTGGCTCCAGGGCTGCCCAAGCAGATCAGGCAGCCCCGAGGCCCATCACGCTGGCTGCTGCTGGGGCAATTTGGGAGGGAGCACAGGGCTGGGGGTTGGGGTGCAGAGTGGCGCTTACCTTAGGGGGGTGCTCCCCAGAAGCAGCCGGCATATCCCTGCAGTGCATGGAGCCCCCCTGGCCTTCCCTCCCCCTAGGAGCTGCAGGGACATGCCGGTCAGGGCCGGTTAGGGAGCCTGCCAGCCCGGCCAACCCTCCCTCCCCAGTACCAGCGGGGGTCCTGGGCCACGTGCCACCGCCCGCTCTCCCCTCCCCCAGCACCAACTGGGGTTGCGAGCTGCCACCTCCCCCCTCCAGAACCAGCAGGAGTCCCGGGCCACGCACTGCTGCCCGCCTCCCGCCCCAGCACCAGAGGGGGATCTGGCCACACTCGCACAGCACGCACGGCACCCCCTCAAACCACCTCCCCAGAGCACCCGTGGTCCCCTATCCCAAGTTTTAGTCAGGGGTATATAGTAAAAGTCATGGACAGGTCATGGGCTATGAATTTTTGTTTACTGCCCGTGACCTGTCCATGACTTTTACTAAAAATACCCATGACTAAAATGTAATCCTACGTATAAATGGTCAGTTTTCATAGTGGAGAGAGGTAAATAGTGTGGAACCGTTAGGAAAGGGATAGCTAATAAGACAGAAAATATCATAATGCCACTATATACATCCTACGTCCACACCTTGAGTACTGCATGTAGTTCTGGTCGTCCCATTTCAAAAAAGATATATTAGAATTGGAAAAGGTGCAGGGAAGGGCAACTAAAATGATTAGGGGTATGGAACAGCTGCCATAGGAGGAGAGATTGAAAGGACTGACTTTTCATTTTAGAAATGGGATGAGTAAGGGGGGATATGACGAGGTGTCTATAAAATCATGAATTGTATGGAGAAAGTGAAAAGGGAAGTCTTAATTACCCCTTCATTTATCCCAAGGACTAGGAGTCACTAGTTAAAACCAATAGGAAGCAGGTTTAAAACAAGCAAAAGGAAGTACTTCACACAGTGTACAGTCAGTCTGTGGAACTTGTTGACAGGGAATGTTGTGAAGGCCAAAAGTATAAGTGGGTTCCAAAAAAAAAAAAAAAATTAAGTAAGTTCTTGGAGGATAAGTCCATCAATGGCTATTGGCCAAGATGGTCAGGCATTCAACCCCATACCTAAACCTCCAACTGCCAGCAACTAGGACTGGATGACGGGATGGATCAGTCAAAATTGCCCTGTTCTGTTCATTCCCTCTGAAGCATCTGGCACAGGCCTCTGTCAGAAGACAGGATGCTGGGCTAGATGGGCCATTGGCCTGACCCAGTATGGCTGTTCTTATGAATCAATATCCCAGCATGTTAGGGAGCCCTGTACTTCAGAAGGTGCTGTTTGAATGAAACTTAAAACCCAAATTCTTGCCATTTGTGGTCATTAAAGATATCATGGTATATTGCATCAAACATGGTGTCCTGGCCAAACTCTCAGATCTCCATTCTGCCTGCCTATAATCCCCTGTAGAGTCAGTCAGATACAGCAGTCTTCCTCATCTCCCTTCCTAAACAGTTGTGTAGTGTTACTGTTGTGTTCCAGTGCAGAGGTGGTTACATTACAGAGGCAGGTGAACTTATCACTGTGCTATATATGGTATGTCTTATCTACCTCACAGGGTTTTCTAAAGCTCAATTAGTTAATGTTTGTAGAATGCTTGAGGTGTCAGAGGAAAGGAGCTATAGAAGAGCAAGACATTATTAGCATATGTATTCACCATGTTGTTTGTCAGCATTGTTTATATTTAGCCACCCGTATTGCTAGGTTTAATGGAAAAATTTTGACAAGAAATATCAGGGTTAATAGCTTAGGCTTAGCAAGAGCAGAAAAAGCACATAGACTTTTGGCTAGAGCCACTAGCGTAGGAATCTGTGTGGATCTTTTAAAAATACCTACTGTACTTGCACTTCTAAAGGAATCTCTTAGTGATTATGTTTTGCTGGTAAAAATTCTCAATAGCTCTCTTCCCTTTCCACACATCCCAATAGCTCATATCCCTTCTCCTTCACCATGAGACTGTCATTGTCACTTCTGCTCTGGATTTCCTTTGGATAGCATTTCCCCCCTTGTTGCTGCAGCTCACAGTGCTGCATATCTAGACAGTGAAGGAACATAATGGGGTACATTTTCAGCATGGGCAATTAGATGTGCAATTCTCATTAACAATAATGGGACTTGCACTGAAAATTTTCCTAAATAAATCTACCAGCACAAAGCCTTTCCCCTTACAAGCAACAGATGGGTTTTCCATAATGGCTCATTACCTCCTTGCTTTGTCATGCTGCCAGAAATGAAATATAAAGTTATTTATGGCGAGAGAAAGATGCACAAGTCACTGTAGATCATTTTTTGCCATCCTTTATAGTTTGTATAGTTAGTACTTTAAATCTCCCAGGATTAACAAGTCTGAGAAGATGACAGAGCACCTACTGGGAATTAAGATGTGTGTCCCTTCTGTCTGGTTATTTATCCTGATGGTCTTGCTACTCCAGGGTGATGCTGTAGTTCCCACAGAGACTAGTAATTTGGGTGTTTCAATAGAAATGAGGCCATTTCTCAGAAGGAATTTTGTCAGCTGTGACAACCCATCTCTGTGAAATTGGACTAATAGGGGCAGAAGGCAGTACTGCTTAACCGCAGATGATAAATATGGAAAAGGAAAACAAGTTACTTGATAGTATACTTTATATGAAATGTTTTTCAGAGCTTGACATCACAATCAGAGAGATCATTCTTTGCCAAGTGAGGGTGGAGTCCAGGGTAAGACTAGCAAAATTGTCACAGTGGGCCTGGCTCACCTATCATTTATACCTATATCACACTGTTGAAACTCCATTTGTTTGGAGACTTGCTGCTTAGCGGCTCTGCGTATCCTTTACCCTCTCCTCTTGTAAATCTCTTTATTCCACGATGCCTACAAGAAACTTAGTCTGTCACCTTTCATCAGAGATATATTTGCATATCTTAAAGTGGCAGCACTCATTACTACCTACACCCTACAATATGCAGAAGTCAACTTGATGAGAATTGCCTTGACCATATCTAGTTTTAGGCCCTGAGCTGCAAGGAACTCTATGCAGGCAGACTCCTGCATGTGCATGGACCCCCCCAAAGTACCATGTGCTCATGTAGGATCAGAGCCTCTGGCCTCCATTAGGAAGGGTTCTTAAGCATGTTTAAATCTCATTGAGGTTAGTGAGACTTAAGTGTGTGCTTAAATGCTTTCCTGATGGACTTAAGCACATGCTTGAATGAGTTCCTGAATCAGGATCTTGGATTGTAAGCTTCTTGGAGTAGGAACATTGCTTATATTTGGGTCCATGCTCTGCTTAGTTATGCTGGTATAAATCCAGAGGAAGTCTGCTGAATTCTGTGAAGTTACATCAGTGGTGTGAGATCAGAATCTCTTTCCATAAGTAATTACACATTTGGGAGTATCACTATGTGTGTAGTTTTATACGGATCTAATATCTCTATACAAAATTTCAATAGGTGACCTACTTATGGACTCAGTAAAAACCTCTCATCTAACTGTAATCAGACATGCTTTCTCTACACATTACTTTCAAATAATGTGATTCTGCAGGATCTGGGTCTGTGGGAAAGTGCCTCATGAGGATTGTTTAATGTACACTGCATAGGTGATCACAGGATATTCACTGTTTCCCCTCACTGCTGATTAGCAAGAAATGTAAGTGGATAGAAAGTTGGCAATAGAAATATGCTTTGGCTGGATATGTTCAAATGATCTCCCTTCCTGTTATTTATCCACATGATCTCCTGGGCTTCATGTTCTGCTGAAAATGCTGGGCTGTGGCCAAAGACAGAGCTGTAAAACAAGGATTAAACTACAGACCCTCTAAAGATGGTGCTGTCTGTTCTGAAATGGCCCATTGAGGCGAGCTTTAATTGAAACATTAAGCGTGTGTGGTATTGGAGGGGGGAAAGAGGGAGAGAAACAGTAGTCACAAAGCCGTGCAAGTCTCGACAGTGGAGTACATGGGGAAAGGAACGAAAAGCAGATGCCTTATTATTCCTTCTGGCTATCATATTCTCTCATTTTCCAGGCATTCTTTGCATTATTATTAGAACTGGTTTAAAAAAAACTTTTTTTTTTTTTTTAAACGTTCTGTTTTTTGGAATTTTCAGTTAAATCTTGTAAAAACTGAACTATTTTTGCCGGCTCTACAGGTGGCCTAAAACCTAAATGAAATGTTTCAGATTTTTAAATGTTTGAATTTTAGACAAAAAATATCTTCCAAAAAAATCAAACGTTGAAGTTTGATCATCTCCAATTATTAATATTAAGAGATAAGGGCCCCATTGTGCTAGGCACTGTACATACCAATAGTAAGAGACCGTCTCTGCCCCAAAGGGCTTACAATCTAAGGCAAGCATTTTCTTATAGTTTGTTTTCACTTGATCAAGGTGAGGTTTCTGGTTTTGGAGTGTTGTCTCTTTGGATTTCCTATTGTTTTGGCCTTGAAAATAATAGCATGTCTTTTCTTCACTTCTACCAGCATAAAATGTATTCATTGCAGCATGTTTCCATCATTATACAGCAGCACAGTTACCCCGGGTCACCGCAGTCTGGGAATCGCACTATGAAGCACACTCAAAGCCTTTTGGGCCCATAGATTCTACCTGCAATTCAATTAAATGAGACCTGTCCAGTATAAGACTAAAACTCCCTTTTCTACAGAAGCGAAGGCTGATTTTTATTAATATATTCCCCTCCTTCACTTTGCAATTATACTGACTTTGAAAATGCCAAGATTGTCTGCTTAACATTCAAGGCACATGTCATACCATATTTAAAGTTCCTTGAAACGATCCCAAGAAAAGACCCTGATTTTTTTCAGCTTTATTTCACATAGCCTGTTTGTTAGCCACATGGTGAGCATTATTTTGCCTGCAGCCTGGCTTCATAAATCATTAACCATTTGGTGCTGATGAGGCTACTAGCCCCAGGTTTGCAAGGCCTGCTTGCTAGATTGAAATAAATGGAGGGGAATGGTCAAGGGAAGCAGGTAATAGTTGTGCATGGTATTTTAAAATCCATACTGAGGTAGACACTCATAATGTAGCCCCTATCTTTGCTGCTACAGTTGCTGTGGCAGCAGCAGATGTGGATATGCCTGGATGACTTAAGGTGTTATGACTGGGGCAGGGGAGAAATATAAAGGAAGATTCACTTGTGAGGAGTAGATGGTGATGACTGAGATTGGAAGAAGGGCAGTACTGGTAGCTTTCATAAGGTGGCAGGCATTTCTGCAAGTACACAGTAGTATATTAATTCTCTTATGATTTTGCAGGTAACCCTGTGAGATCTCACAACCCAGAGAAATAAATGCATGATCCTACTACTCTAAGGCATCAAAGGAAGGTTCAAATCAAAGTATACTGTGTTAAGGAAAACCAAGAGGTGCTTAGTTGTGACATTGCTCCATTTCATCACTGTATAAAGGTGGTAAGGTTTGGTGTTGCTATCTTGGGAAACCATGTATGTTATAGAAGCTAAGACATGGGGATGAATAATACATGACTGTTATTTTTATGATCTGTATAGCACCAACAGGTAGTAATAAGACACAAGATGAGATTTTTCTCCTGCTCCAACACGTGTTCAGCTTAGCAGAGAGAGATGGGCCATCACAGAAGTTTTGATATGCCCTGTGCAATTCCAGCCCACCCCCAGCACACGTTATAGCAGTCCTCCAACCTTCCCTAAACTGGGCCTGGCATTGGCAAAGGAGTGAGCTTTATGCCCGCTGAGATTTATGTCTCCTCCTGCCTTGCTTGTTAGTGCCATGATTTCTGTTGGGATTTAGTTGCTTATCTCACTGTGGGAAGGGAAGTCTATGGTTTGGTCTGTGAACAATTCCTTGGGGATAAAACTAGGGTTAAAATGAAGAGGGGAAAAGTCTGGCCATCCAAGTATTTCCATCCACTTCAATGGGAGTGAACACTTGCGGGAGCAAGAACAGGATTTGGTGCTAGATTAAGTTTTATCATATTGATATTTTTCTTTTTTATGTCAATTTAAATGTAAATCCCTGACCCTGCAGCCATATCCTCGCTATACACTCTTACAGACATATGGATCTGAATGCAGGAGTGAGGCCTAAATGGGGCAATGTCCGTTTTTCTAGGCTTAGCTTTTGCATTTGGCATAGTTAATGTGAAATAGCTGCACTTTACACAGCACGGTAGTTCATTTTGTATAGATACTGGATCATTTCACAGCCCCCAGTGCTAGCTGTAGTAGGTGTGTGAATGCAGATAGTGTGGGGCTGAATCCTTAGAGGTGCTGAGAACTGACTTTAGTAGGAAATGCAGGTGCCCTGCCCTTTTTGGAACTATTTGGAATTTGGCCAGTGGGTAACTCATCCTCCTGCCTCAGGTTGTAAAATAATCACAGTGTAGGTGGCAGGAAGGGATTTATACCTCCCCACTCCCATGGTGGAGCATGCCCAGGTGGACAATTGTCTAATAATAATAATTTTCACTCCTATAGCATTCTTCCTGTGAGGATATCAAAGGGCTTTACAAATAGGAGTGAGTTAAACCCTACAAACCTGTGAAGTAGGGCAGTATTATTGTCACCATTTAAAGATGAGGGTCAGAATGATTAAGTGACCCCAGGAGTCTTGCCTCTGAGCCCCTTACAATAGCCACGAGACTTCATGGATTTATCTTTCTCTACTGCACCAAGAGAGGGTCTCAGACTAGATCCATAGGTCAGAGCCGGTATACCTATAGACTGAATGCAGGCTTCAGCCCTCTCACACCCGCTCTGAATTTTGCCCTATGTCTACATGAAAATTAATATTCAGCTGTGAAGCTACTTCGAACACAGGTGGAACTGATCTGGGGGGGAGGGGGCATGAAGGGGTGGGAGGAAAGGAACGCTTTTGAAGTATTCACACCATAGAGGGTGTACAGTATGTGCTGGGCAAGCAGTTGGAGCAGACAGTGAAGGACAGAGGTGGTGGAGCCATTCTCACTGTCCGTAGTGTGGAGTTTAAGGGCATGTCTACATTGCCCTGCAATTTGGACTACGGGGCTCTTCAAATAGGACTACATTAATGAGAAGTAGGAATCTTTTAGTTTGACCTGCAGCATCCACATGGTGGAGTTACAGTGCAGCACTTGGTTGCGCGCTGCTGTTCACTCCCCCTGTAGTCTGAACTGCGGGGCAGTGTGGACATGCCCTAAATTTAATGGACTCTTCCTCTTTCTAATTTGCCCTTAGAGCATAATTGTAAGGTTGGGAATATTGACTCATTTCAGTCACTTACATGTATTTTGTGCCTTTAAAAGGGGAGAAGCAGATATTGCATTATGAGCATAAAAGGGGAGAAGCAGATATTGCATTATGAGCATGTACATTCTAGCTCCTCCTTCACATCTCACTGCAGTGTATTTTAGGTCGAGAAACAGTTGGAGTCTATGTTGCTTTATGCTTCGTGAAATAATTCAAGGATGGTTATTTATGTAGTTTACAAAACACAAAATAATCCCTCAAACAGTCTGTGCTGTATATATCACTGAACTGTAACTATAACCCCCCCCCCAGCTCTTTTAAATGCACAAATGTGCCAGGAATTCTTACTATAGTTCTACCCTTTTAAAGATGCTTTGCATGCATGGCACAAATTCAAACAGTGCTTTTTATGCATTGTGCAAAATAGATACAATCTTTATTCCTTTATGTGCAGCAGCTCTCTCTCCCTTTAACACATCAAAGGGGCCCTATTGTTAAATATTTTGACTAAGACTAATTTTCTGTCTTCTAAATTGCTTGATGAAAGTTTGTTTGTTGGTTGTAAAGTATGTGTATGCTGCATTCCTTCTGAGAGAGAGCGAGAGCCCTATAATAAGAGCTATGGAAACCTGAGGCCAGTATATATTATATTAATACTTAGCTCTTACAACCTTTTAATCTGTAGACCTCAAACGTATAAAAGTGGATACATTAAATTAATATACAGAACTCAAGTGGTTTGCCAAGGTAACATAGCTTAGGAAGTGGTACAGCTGGGAATAGAATCCAAGTCTCCTGTCTCTAGTGTCTTATCTGCTGGACTGTGTTGATTCCCACCTGAGTAATCCATGAAGCTGGGATTTCTGAGGTAAGCAGATCCTGGCCAATGTAAGTTCACATGCATTTCAACCAATTTGTTAGTTCCAAGTTGCAAGGATTAGCACCCACCATGTTTTTACTTAAAATATTGTGTTTAAAGGAATTAAAAATCTCCAAATTTTGACTGGCTTTGGAATGAATCTGTGTAAAACTGCAAGTTTGCATGGAACTTTAAATCTCCCCCAGAAACCCAGAGAGTGAGAGGAGGTTCTCTGGAAATTCTACCAAAATTTACCTGAAACTTGGCCTGAGTTTGTTTGACAGATTTGAGAGTCTTGGTGAATATTTTGGTATAGCTGGGATGAGTTTTGAATTAGTTACCAAACATAAAAGTGGGCAAGTTTAGGGCTTTATTCCAAATCTGTTTATATGGCTCTAGTTGTAATCCAAGAACATGAAGACAATGAGAGTTGTATATAGACTCATAGACTTAAAGGGCAGAAGGGCCATCATGATCATCTAGTCTGACCAACTGCATATTGCAGGCCACAGAACTTCTCCCACCCAAATCTTGATTTAAAGACTTCAGGTTACAGAGAATACACCATTTATTCTAGTTCAAACCAGCAAGTGAGCCATGCCCATGCTGCAGAGGAAGGCAAAAAAACCCCATGGTCTCTGCCAATCTGACCTGGGGAAAAATTTCTTCCCAACCCCAAATATGGTGATCAGTTAGACCCTGAGCATGTGGGCAAGACCCACCAGCCAGACATCTGGGAAAGAATTCTCTGTAGTAACTCAGAACCCTCCCCATCTAATATCCCATCACTGGCCATTGGATATATTTTTAACAGCAGTTGTGAATGGGCCATATGTTATAGTAGGCAGCCTCATCATACCATCCCCATCCATACACTCATCAAGTCAGCCTTAAAATAAGTTTTTTGCCCCCACTACTTCCCTTGGAAGGCTATTCCAGAACTTTGCTCTTCTACTGGTTAGAAATCTGTGTCTAATTTGAGCTGTTTGAGTTTGGCTTCGACCTCTAATGTGGTAATTTCTACTTCCATATCCTTGTTCCCATTAGCCACATACCACAAGCTCCTCATTATCCTTATTAAAAACCAAGGCAAAGTATTCCATTTAGGTGTTGGGCCTTACCTAGATTATCTTTAATCCCAATCTCATCCTCAGTGCTTAGTGGTCCCATTCCGTCTTTTCTTTTCTTGTTTTGTTTTTATTTATATGGCCATAGAACATTTTACTATTGGTTTTATTTTCCTTTGCAAGGTCCAACTCTGTTTGGCTCTTGGCAGTTCTCACTTTCCCCCTATGCTTTCTGACCACCAAAAAGTAGTTTTCCTTGCTGATCCATCCCTACTTCCATTCCCTGTAGGCGCTTTCTATTTTCTCTTAATCACTTGTTTGAAGTGCTAGTTCATTTAGCTTGCACTGCAACCCTTCCCTACAATACTTTTCCCCTTGCTTGGGTTGCAGACTTCAGACAGTTTCTGCTGCTTTGACTTCAAGTTATTCCAAGCCTCCTCCATATTCAGATCTTTGAGTTCTTCAGTCCAGTCCACTTCCCTAAATAATTCCCTTAATTTTTTATAGTTTGCCCTTTTGAAATCAAGGTCCATAGTTGCAGACTTACTTTTGTTTATTCTTCCATTTAGTTTACTGAATTAATTTATGATCACTCAAGCAACCTTATACTCTTCAACCAATTCTTCTGTGAGGTCCTTGCTACTTACCAATAATAAATGGCATCACCTCTTGTTGGTTTGGTGACTATTTCGTGAAGAAATCAGTTCAATATCACATCCAGGAATATTGGTGCCCTACCATTATTAGTAGCACTCATCCTCCAGTCTATATCTGGAAAATTAAAGTCTCCCATAATCTCTCAATTCCCAGTAGGATTTATTTCATTAAAATATTAAAGATGTCTCTCTTCATCTCCAAATCAGATCCTGGGGGTCTGTATCAGACCCCAAGCACTATCTCAGTGGAGCCTCTGGTATCTTTCTTCCCCAAAGTGATTTTGACCCTAATAGATTCTGTTTTATCCATTCCATCACTTCTAATTTCTTTACAGTCTACCTTATCATCAAAATACAATGCTACTCCACCACCTTCACCTTTATTCTTATCTTTCCTGAACAGCACATACCCTTCAATACCTGTGCTCCAGTCATGACATTGACTACTATTCTACCATGTTTCTGCTACCTCTATCATATCTACTTTCACTCCCTGCACCAGTAGTTCTAGTTCCTCCATTTTGTTATTCAGGCTTCTTGCAGACATCTTAGTTGTTTGTGCTTGGCTTCACCCAGATTCTTCACCCAGTTAGGTACAGACATTGTATTGCCATTATCATCTACATGACTGTTAGTGTCATTGGTATTGGCACTATCTTTCCTTTTGTGCTCCATTCTCCTACCCTCTGTTGTTTCTTTCCCTATTGCCATATCCTCTTTTACTTGATTTTCTGTTCTCCAGGTCAGCTCTGATGACAGGCCTGTCTGTTCTTCTTAGTAGGGAGTCCCCAGTCACATAGGTCTTTCTGGTGTTGGTGCAGTTCTCTGGCCTTCCCTCTTCCATTCTTTCTGGCTGAAGTCTTCTTGTTTTCTGTTCGTCCTTGCAATCTTCTGCGAGTCATCCTCTATCCTCCTGGGACTCTGACTTATGGCTATCTCGACTGTCTCTTCTCCTTTTCTTGTAGCCACTTCTTCCTTGCTCTCCCATCTTCTGTTACTGTATCTAGTTACACAAGGACTGAATTTGGCCACTGGATGTTGCAGTTTAAATGGGAGGATGAAAGAAATTAGTGCCACCTGTCGATAATAGAAAAAGGGTCCAGGAGAAATCAAACACAGCTTCCAAAATTTAGCAAAAGTGAATGATAGTTAGACTGCACCATTTCTGAGCTAAACTCTCTCATTTAACCCTATTGCAGCCTCATTGCCTTTCATGGGACTTCCCCAGCTGATTGAGAGCAGAATTTGGCTCACTGTCTTCCAAGCTGGAAGCCAACACTTCCGATAACAAGGTTTTGAGGATAGATTTCTAAGGCCATATTTATGCATCGAAATAAAGGCCTATTTTCAAATGTGCCCAGTACCTAGCAACAAGTGCTGTTAGCCTCTACAAGAGCTTGTGGGTGCTCAGCACTTTTGAAAATCACACCTATATCTGGATTTACACACCTCTAAATAGTATCCTGTTTTTGAAAATGTTGCCCAATAGAAATATTTTTATTATAATCACATGCTGCAAGAAACCCAACCAAGGTCAGCTATTGACTGCAGTGGACAAGGGTCCTTTTAGTGACGACCAAGTAGGAGTATGCAGAATGTTTTCTAATTCTGGAAAGTATCAGCTTGCTTTATTTTTGGAGAAGTTTTAAGGTAAGAAAGCATTAGACAGTATGGACTGAATGTCTCAGTGAAGTGGTAATTGCCTTTCACCAACAGGCCCCATGTCATAAATTCTAATCCGGTACCATGGTGAGTGGCTCGTATAAACACTTTAGATAGGCAGGAAGCCCCAGTTTGTAGTGACTGACACTGTTACCCTCTCATGGCTGTTTGATGGCCTACTGTATGTAAAATGAGTTGTTAGTCTCAGTCTATTCCCTATTGTGCAGCTATGCATATTACAAAGATTATAAAGATATTTGATACTAACTAGTACCCTTACTGGGAGTCTCAGCAAAGAGACAAGCACTAAACGAACATGGAGACTGAACTATCTTGTCACCATTACAGATGGTCTATCCAGGTGAGGGCTGATGCACATTGGCAGGATAGTGTGGGGGAAGCAAACACTGCTGCTTTGCTTTACCCATTCTCTAGAGGAAGGAGGTCAGTTTCCAGGACTATCTTCTTGGAACTTTTCAGGTTCACTATATTCACTTCAGGAACAAATAGAAGGGAAACAACTATCAGGCAGGGCTATTATAAGTTCCATCTAGGAAATTCATATTAAACAGGCATTTTTGAATGTAGTGATATTTACAAATGCTTGTCTTTTAAAGTGCAATGGACTCTTAGGCTTAGATCCTTGGCTGTAGCCAAAGATCACACAGCAAAACTCCAGCCTACGTGAAAAATAGAGCTGGTTGAAAAATTTCTGACAGAACTTTTTTTCATCGACAAATGCCATTTTGTTGAAATCAAAATGAAGTGTTTTGATGAATTTGACATCAGAACTGAACAGTTTGATTTTCTTTGTTTCAAAACTGCTTTTCAATTCAAAAATTTTAATTTTATTTAAAAAATATAAAGTCAAAATCGGAATGAAATGTTTTGATTTTATCAAAAGAGAACATTTCAATCCACCCTAAGGTTTTTTTCAACAATTCCATGTTATAGAAAATTTTGAAATCTTGAGACTTTTCATAGAATGGAAATTCGGTATGACTCGATTGTCTGTGCACTGAACCAGTGTCCCAGTAACGCAAGGGGCCACGCCATTATGCCAGCTACAGGGAGGTGGGGTTGGTTAGGAGGGTCATGACAGCAGCAGTGTGATGCTGGAGGATCTCCCCTGCACTGGAGTCATATGCCTGACAACACATACAATTTTTCATGGATTTTTTTTTTTAAGGTCAGAAAGGACCATTGTGATTATCTAGTTTGACCGATATAATACAGCCCATCAAATTTCTCCCAGTTATTCATTCAAGTATATAACTTCTGGTTGAGCTACAGTGTATCTTTAAGAAATGCATTCCATCTTGATTTAATGACTTCAAACAATAGAGAATTCACCACATCCCTAAGTAAGTTTTTTTTTTCCAGTCACTAATTACCTTCAATGTTAAAAATGTGCGCCTCATTTCCAATTTCATTTGTTTAGCTTCAGCTTCCACACCTTGGATTTTGTTTGCTAGAATAAGAAGCCCTCTACTATCAAGAATCTTCCTCCCATGTGATTAAAAACCATGGCCAAGTCACCTCTTAATTTTTATTTGAGAAACCAAATGGATTGAGCTTACGTTTCTCACTGTAAGATGCATTTTCCAGGCCACAAATCATTCTTTGTCTATTTTCTGACCCTTTTCTAATTTGTTAATCGGCACAGTTAAGTAGAGTGCAAAGCTTAGTACTGTATATGTATATAATCATGTAATAATGATCCATTTCAATAGCACCATTTTGTGAGAAAACTTTTCCTGTTTGTGATGTGGACCGGAGGCCAGTTCCTCAACTGTTATAAATCAACATGGATACATTGACTTCAGTGAATCTACATTGATTTACAAAGAGTTACATTGATTTGCACCACATGAGTATCTGACCCCGCATCTTTGAGTCTCCACCTCTGCCCCAATGAAGAAACCTAATTGTGTTCTGTCCATATAAAACAACGCCTCTCAAAGCTATGCATAACTGCCCACACAGTTTTTCATCGTAGACAGAATTCTTAACTAACTGGGTGCTGGATTTTTTTTTAATTGGGGTTGAGGGAAGAAAAAGGGAAGACATTCTCATAGTTGCTGTTCCATAGAAAAACCCATTTAATAATAATCTACTTCCTCCACAACAGACCTAGCGGACTCACTTCCCCTGGTTCTGAGTCTCTCTTGGGCTCTGCTTCTATACCCAGTTTCACAGCCAGCTGTGAATTGTCTGGCAGCCATTGGACAGGAACAGCTGGTGAAACACCTGCTGTGGGGCCTTTGATCTTTTGTAGCATAATAACAACTTTTGATCTTTTGAAAGTTTGTTCAGTGCTGGAAACATGATGTAGTCCAATCCTATCTGCTTCTGTCAGACTGGCAACTAGTGGCATATTGGCATAGCAGCGCTACTTAGAGATGGCTCTTTTATACAGGTGCATCCACGTAGGTTCCAGGCTTGCTGTAGCTGACGTTTGTTGCATGTCAGTGCAACAAATAATATGTCCTTGGACATATTATTTCCTACAGTAAAACAGAAAGCAGATTTTACCCATTCGATTTTGTTGTTGGGTTTTTGGCTTCCTTGCACAATCCTGGTCTTCCTGCCTCACCAGCACCATATTTCTAGTTTGTTTTACTTTGCTTTTAAAATGCTTCCACTTTGACAGCACAGAGCAACATATTCCACCTGTAGCATCTCCTTCTATGATGGTGATAATTCAGATATTTGGATACAGCCAAGCTGTAGCTTTGTGACTCTTTTTGCTCCCCTGCTTCAAAGGTCCAATTTGACAGTGAGCTGACCGGGCTCCATGCTTGCCGTGGTATGTCATCTTCACGGGTAACCCAGGAAAAAAGGCAAGAAACGATTTTTTGCCATTGCTTTCACGGAGGGAGGGAGGACATGTACCCAGAACCACCTGCGACAATGTTTTTGCCCCATCAGGCATTGGGAGCTCAACCCAGAATTCCAATGGTCAGCCGAGACTGTGGGAACTGTGGGATAGCTTCCCACAGTGCAATGCTCCGAAAGTTGACGCTAGCCTCGATACTGTGGGCGCACACCGCTGAGTTAATGCGCTTAGTGTGGGGACACACAATCGATTGTATCAAATTGATTTCTAAAAAATCGACTTCTATTAAATCGACCTAATTTCGTAGTGTAGACATACTCTTAGAACAGTCTTGGGGCTGCTCTAGATTATGCCAGTTGGTAAAAGTCTTCAATAGGCTGTATGCTAGCTGGAGATCAGGCAAAATGCAGTGCTCTTCCCTGAACTCTGTCTCTCAAGTGCTTGCTACACTGGGACTCTAAGAAAGAGCAGCATAGATGTAGCTGGGGAATCCCCCTATAATGGGCGAATCCCAGTTGGCTAATTAACATGCCATTGGGGCTGCTTTACACCTCCAGAGCCTTATCAGATATAAATCTGGTTTGATTAATCTGATATACACTGAGGATTCATAGTGGGGCACTGGGGTCTTTCTCCTATCAAGAATGTTAACCCATACTGGAATAACAATAAGAATTATACTTCCCGCTTGATTTCTCTTAGTCTGGAACTAATGCAATATTGATGATGGAGTTTGGCACATCTATTTTGCATTGTTGAGGCTGTTTTACTCTGTCCTTGTGTATATATATTTCTGCAATGTTGGGATTGTTTTAATGGGTATTCTTCTTTGCATTATTGTAATGCTAATGCAGGAGTTTGAATTTTAATTTGCAATATAATCCTAGAAGCAGGGCAAGAATTATTTAAAGGGGAAAGAAGAGCCATAGGTGAGCAAGAGAAATTTGGAAGAGTAAAACATACCATATCTTTATGAGATATCAATCCGTTGCTGGAATGGTTTTGGATTTACAGTGGCAAAACCAAGATAATAGCTGCTAGGTAGTTTTCCAGAACCAAAATTCTCCTATAGTTTTGCTCCTCTCTACTTGTAACTATAAACTAAAAAAAAAGTCCTCATCTGATTATAAACCATCATATTCATAATGTTCAATAAACTTTGAGAAACAAAACACTTTATTTTTGTGAATAACTGGGACTGCAATTACGTGACTCACATATATTTATTTCCTGACCGACAGTGGTCAAAATGCAGGGGGGGCTTGTTTTGTGTTTTGGATTTTTAAACCTGACTGCATTACATACAATAGCAAAATCTGCATAATTTGCCATCCTTCATAAGAGAGGTAAGGTCAATCACCGAAACAGAATGTTGTCTAGGAATCAATATTTCAAGCACTGAAAGTTACATGTTTATATTCAATATAATTTCTATTGCTAGTGATTACAGCCAATGCACTTAAAATAAGTATTTGTAAATATTCACAAGGTTTACTACTGTGGAGCCCCTGAATCATTAAGGTATTTGCTTGGGCAAAGTATTATGTTATTACATATTTCAGATTTATTAGAAACTAATGCAATTGTGTGGTAACCAATATTGGCTTTGACCTTTTTATTTTATTTTAATACCTCTTCAGTATAAAATAACTAACTTTTTTGAAACAATGTTGGTTTGAATCAAAAAACAAAATTTTGTTTTGAAAATTGCAAGACTTTCTTCTAAGATTGAATTGGGAGATTTGTTGAAACTGCCCCTTCTCTGTGAACAGTTTTGGTTTCAATTAATTGGCATTTTCAGATTAATCATTTTTTCATCAGAAAATTCTTGACTAGCTCTGCTACACTGTATTAACTGGCAGGCTCTGTGCTAATACCATATGAGGCTTAACACGGGGTGGGGGGGGTGAAGAAACACAAGGGGAGCTGAAAATGTAGTTTTGTCTGTCAGATATAGGGCTAATTACCAGAAAAATTGTCAGATTTCAGCCTGTTTTTATAAAGAGAAATTACTCGCTAGGCAACTAGAGAGAGCTTCTCAAAAAATCTGCTCTCCGTAAGTAAATTGCATTAGAGTAGCATGAACCAGGAATCCCTCTAGGGAGTTATAATTTGGGTTCATAGCATAGAAACAGCTCTGTGGAATACACGCCAGATCCTCAGCTGTTGTCAATCAGCTTTTACTTTATATTTGCATTGCACTGAGGTCTAGATCCAAATCATGGACCAAGGCCCCATTATGCTAGGCACAATAAATACGCAGACATAGACCCTCACATACATCTCGATGGCTGTCCGTTATATCCAATGACGATGTCACAGCATCTCATTTGTTCTCTTCTAGCTGTGTAGTTTGATCTGCTTGGTCCTTGTCTAGACTAGGATTTTGGAGAACCCGTTTCATTAGCCTAGAGTGGATTGGGTCCTAGTTATGTAAATGACAGTCCCTGCCTTAAAGAGCTAACCTTACAGCTTGCCTGTGAGGTAGGAAATTATCTCCATGTTCTGTATGGGGAAGTGAAAATTTGTACTTGTATGGCTCTCATCACTATAGCAAAGCGACTTTCTAAAGGCAATAACAGCAATTCTATGGCCCAGTCAGGAATAGAATCTGGATCTCCTGATTGCCGGTCCTGTAACCCCTAGGCCACTCTGCCTGTACAAAAGAACTTGACAAAAAGTCCACTCTGACTTCTAACTTTCATCATTGAAGTTCCATTACAAAGCTCACTAATCTTGTCAGCTGCAAGTCAACACTAATAAAACTCCAGTTTTGTCCCGATTTTGCTTTTGCATGAAACTGAGGCTCAAAGCAGGTGCAAAGTGTCACATATGCTTTGTGCATATTCATGTCATTAAAATAGATAGTAATTTTCTCCTCCTCTATCCCACATTAAAAAATTAGGTTTGCTAACGGAGTGCATTTCAAGCGTGTCCTAGTGTTTTCTTCCCCACAGTTTAAGGCTTCCATCCAGGGTTCTCACAAAAAAACAAAAACAGCAGCAACACACACAATACACAAATGAACCCATCAAACCTTTAATGTAATCCAACTCCCATCTCACTTAGCGAATGCAAAAAGCTTGTTGTACTTTACTTATTGCATAGTAACCTATGCAGCTTGATAAGTGCCACTATGCAGGATGGGAATGGGGACTCATTATGCCTTTCTGTGGACTCATTAGGACCTCCTGCTAAGAGTGCTGTCTTAATTAGAGATTAACCTGACCACCTGAAAGTAATTCACACAGGCAGCCAACTGTGGTATTTTCCAATTTCTGATCTGCCTGATTTTGGTCTGCCAGCTTTATCTCAGCAGAGACTCTTGCTGTTGACATTAACAATGAATATGTCATGTCCAGTGTTGCTCTTGGGTGCAATCAAGTTTCACTGTTCCCCTCACGGTGTGTTTTTGTGACGAGGGGGAACGGTGGATATGACAAGTCATGAATTTGGTGATGAAATGTGAGGCATCAAATATGTGATAAGACACTTCAGATAATCAAATTCCAAATCTGAAACAAACACCTGCTTTAAAAAAAAAAGAAAAAAAGTCTCCCCACCCCCAAAAACGGACATAAGGGGCCAAATTCAGAGTTGATCTGTTAATTCTACCTGTTTATGCTAACTTACTTAGTCATAGTCCCTTGAATCTACTTACATCCGCTTTACTGATGTTGAAAGGATTCTAAGTTGATGTAATTTACACACCAAAGAACTGGAAGGTGTAAATTAAAATAGGTATGTGCTTCTTTAACTTGCATCTTCTCACACTTTCTTGGTAACTGTTTTTCTTCATGCACGCTTCTCTCTGGTCCTTTTCTGTGTGAATTATCCCAATATAATAATTGAGTCCACCTTAGACTCAGTGGACATAAGACAGAGATGAGGTGTAAGGCCGCTGTCCAAAATTCGAATTATATAAATTCGGATTAATCCCATAGTGTAGACATACCCTAAGTTACATTTTGGTAAAAGGGAGATTGTCTATGGCACTTTAAAGGAGTCTAAGTGGATGGAGCATACAATCCAAGCAGGCTGCTCAAACAAAATTACAACAACTTGGACACCCTATAGATTTGCTTAGATTTAGCTGTGAATTTAGCTCACATACTGCAAATCATCTGTCTGTCTCTCTTATCCAAGCACATTTCTTGAAAATTAGGAATTAACAAAATTAGACCGTATCTGCCATGCTATCTGAGGTTTATGAAACATAATCTTTTAGGGGATCTGTTTTCCCCACTTGCCAGTGTAATGCCTATTCCTAGGAGAAGGTCGTGTACAGTACTCCTCAGCATGTTGATCCTCCATGTCAAAAGTAATACCTGGTAAAGCTTTCATTTGTTTTGAACCTTTCACACAGAGGACTCCCAATGTGCTTTACATATGTACAGTATAGCTACATGAACCACCCAGCTATCTCTGGAGAGGAACATGGCAGCTGATTAACAGAACAAAGCAATCTTCTATAACAGTTTTTAAGAGCTGAAGAGTAGTTCCTCCAATTAAATGTATAAGGGAAGTTTTAGGTGGGCAGAAGGACCCTATGTAAAATTTGGCCAAGAGACTGGGATTAAGCCACCTGGTTGCTCCATGCGCTTAGCACCTTAGAAAATGTGGGCCTTCGTATTGTAAAAAAGAGACGTGAGATTTTTCTGACTCATGGTCATTGATTCTGTTAGTTTGAGAGAATGAAAGGAATATCCATCTCAAGCTTTCTAGACTTACCCTGTGCATGCACATTGAATGTATACACAGCAAAAAAGACCCACAGCAGTGAGTCTCAGAGGCAAGATTAACTAACTTGGGCTCATGCTGTGGGGCTAAAACTAGCAGTGTAGACATTTGGAGCTTGGGCTCTAGCCTGAGCCGGAATGTGAGCATAGACCTGGTACCAGAATCTAGGAGCCCTTACCAGCTCCCTTGCAGTTAGGGTTGCCAGCTTTATACTCGCACACAACCGAACACCTTTGGCCGCCCCCTCTCACTCTGTCCCCCCTCCCTCTGTCTCTCGCTCTCCCCACTGTCACTCACTCGCTCATTTTCACCAGGCTGGTTCAGGGGGGTGGGGTGCGGAAGGGGGTGAGGGCTCCAGCTGGGGGTGCAGGCTCTGGGGTGGGGCCAGGGATAAGGGTTTAGGGTTCAGGAGGGGGCTCCAGGCTGGGACAGGGGGTTGGAGTGCGGGGGGAGTGAGAGCTCCAGCTGGGGGTGTAGGCTCTGGGGTGGGGCTGGGGATGAGGGGTTTGGAGTGTAGGATGGTGCTCTGGGTTGGGACCAAGGGGTTTGGAGGATGGGAGGGGGATCAGGACTGGGGGTGGGGGGATGAGGGCTCCAGCTGGAGGTGCAGGCTCTGGGGTGGAGCTGAGGATGAGGGATTTGGGATGCAGGAGGGTGCTCCAAGCTGGGATAAAGGGATTCAGATGACAGGAGGGGGGTCAGAGCTGGGGAAGAGGGTTGGGGCACAGGAAGGGGTGCAGACTCTGGGTGTCGCTTACCTCAGACTGCTCCCAGAAGCAGTGGCATGTCCCTCCTCTGGCTCCTATGTGGAGGCATATCCAGACTGCTCTGTGCACTGTGCCGTCCACAACCACCGCCCCTGCAGATCCCATTGGCCATGGATCCCGGCCAATGGGAGCTGCGAAGCTGGCGCTTGGGATGGGGGCAGCGCGTGGAGCCCCCTGGCTGCCCCAGGAGCCGGAGGAGAGAGATGCTGCTGCTTCTGGGAGCCAAGGGAGCCTGCCTTAGCCCCACCAACTGGACTTTTAACAGCCCGATCAGCAGTGCTGATGGGAGCTGCCAGGGTCCCTTTTTGACCAGGCGTTCTTATTGAAAACCAGACACTTGGCAACCTCTCTGAGTTGTGTCTGGCAAATGCCAAATGTATAGAGATATTGAAGTTGAGCCAAGATTCCTGACTATTGCAAAGAAAAATGCTTGTGCAACGTAAATCAATGGAACAGAGTGCACAGATGCTGTACTTTGTTGAAACAAAGTCAGTCGTGTTCACTCTGAGGCATGAACAATAATAGTAAAAGATGGACCGTCACAAGAGACTAGGTGAGTGAGGTAATATCTTTTATTGGACCAACTTCTATTGGTGAGCGAGACAAGCTTTCGAGCTTACGCCACTGCATAGAACATCTCAAAAGGACTATTTACTCTTTGTAAATGTGTGCTTAAGATAAAAAATGTTAGACAAGGGAGGAAGGGCTTTTAACATTTCAAAAATGAAGTAAAAATGAAAAGAATGAAAACAATTTAAATTCTTTCCTAGTGATCTAGAAAACCCCATGATAAGGGTACACTGGAGAAATGATTCACTAGGTCCACATGAACAGACAGTTGTGGTTTAGTGATTAATAAACCTCATTTATTTCTGAAGTAAACCTCTGAATAACACCCAAATCTTTAAAAGAATTCTCTGAAACTCTTTGGTCTGCAGGTTGGATTAGAAATGTCAATTTCCTATTTTCCAGTCAGGACAGAAATTGCATCAACAGCCTTCCTTACAGTAATTCAGCACTGCTTCTTCTGGCCCAGGGGTTGGAACCATGAAATAGGCAAGTATCAAAGTTAACCTTGTCATTTCATCCACACAGCATATAGATTGAATAAAACAGAGTCAAAGAGTAGAAGGGAGATTTGGGCAAGATCTTCCAAAAGATTTTCCGCATGACCTTAAGGGCAGAATAGGGCCATGATTTGCAGGGTGATCAGCACATACTGATATCAGGCTCTTTTAAGCTATCTCAATTTGCCTCTGCGCCCAACAGCAGTTCAGAGTACTCAGCCTTTCTGGAGACAGTGGGATCGGTGCTCAATAGAGTGCCACCTACAGACTCTGTAGTTCTACTGAGGGACCTCAACGCTCACGTGGGGAACAATGGAGATATCTGGAGGGGAGTGACTGGGAGGAATGGCCTCCCTGGTCTGGACCCGAGACGTGAGTTGTTATTGGAGTTCTGTGCTAGTCATGAATTGTCCATAACGAATACCATGTTCGAACACGAGGTTGCTCATAAATGTACTTGGTATCAGAGCACCTTGGGCCAAAGATCATCTAAGGCCATATGTTCTGAACACTCGGGTGAAGAGATGGGCAGAACTGACAACCAATCACCACTTGGTGGTGAGTTGGATCTGATGCATGGGCTGCTGGCCAGATAGACACAGGAGGCCCAAATGATCAGTGCAAGTCACCTGGGAATTCCTCGTGAAGGACCCTGTGTGCAAAGACTTCAATTCTCACCTTTGGAAGAACTTCTCCTGTATCCCCTAGGTGAGGTCTTGAACATTGATTCCAAGTGGACCATGTGAAGGGCCTCAATCATTCAGGCAGCCACAACAAGCTATGGATACTCCTCTGGATTGAGAGGAGCCAGTTGAGGTGGTTCAGGCGCCTGAAAAGGATGCCCCCGGGGAGGCTTCCATTGGAACTATACTGGGCGTGTCCTACTGGGTGGAGGGCCTGAGGTTGACCTAGGATGCACTGGAGGGATTATATCTCCCGGCTGGCCTGGGAATGCTGGAGAATCCCCCAGGAGGAGCTGAAACCTGTTGCAGAGAAAAAGGAGGTCTGGTCCTTCCTATTCTCCATGCTGCCACTGCAAACCTCACCAGGAAAAGCGGCATAAAGGAAAAAGAAGTTGGGCACCCAAAACCACTAGTTCTGAAAATCTTGGCCATGGTGGCTAACCAGTGACTGCAAGTCTGTCTCATAATGACAACGAGGAGGCCTGTGGCACCTTAAAGACTAACAGATTTATTTGCCCAAATAAATCTGTTAGTCTTTAAGGTACCACCAGATTCCTCATTGTTTTTGTGGATACAAACACGGCTACCCCTCTGATACTTGTCTCATAATGATGTCTATTGTACTCTCTTCCTCCTCTTTCTCTTGGGTTGAGTTTTCTATGGAAGGTAGAAGTTGGAAATGGTGTTGAATGAAGGAGTAAGATGTCAACATATTGAGGATGAAAACGATCATTTAGAAATAGGTCAGTTAAAGATACTTGTAGATGCCTGGCAATAGCCCTAGCTTTTCTAGCATGAAGATTTGAGTCTTAATAAGATTATGTAAGGCTCCATACTGCCATTAAATAAGCCCTTCTCAGTTGCTGCTAATTTTGCTTTCTATCCTTGCATTCACTGACTGTCATGTTAGCCTTATAACATGAGAGCTGATGCAAGACTTTCGATTTTAATCATTCTGGCATGAAAATACAATTGGGAAAGAGATTGGTGCTCTATTGGGATTGGGAGGGATTGAAAGAGAAACAATAGTCTCAAGATTTCCCGTCATCACTGTATAGAACACTGATGGGAATTTGATGTTTTCTGATTTATCATCACTCTTAGTGTTTCAGCTTTAGTGTTGTGTGTGAGCCACTTTTACCATGTCAGAAAGCACACTTGCATCAATAGTAAAATGCAGTCAGCGGTTGAGCCTAAGGAGATTAAATAAAGAAGGAAAAACACATCAGCAAGGGAAAATGTTTAATATAAAATTTAATAACATCAACATAGATTAAATTCTATATATTGCCAGCACCGAGACCAGTAATAGCTCTAGAGCAAAACTTCGATGGAGCATCATATTCTTCCTTAACTGTGCATGGTCCCATTTATTTGTCCTCTCTTGTAGTTGCTGGCCTGTGTATGAAATGTGGGAACCCTCATACTGCAACCACCAATGGAATGTGAACTATGCAACTAGGGGCTTTGAAGCAACTGCCATCTGAATGGCATAACCAGATTTCTGGTTTCTGGATGCTGGAATGCCCCCTGGCTGGGTCATTGTCAGCCATCACTCATTAGAGCAACTGCTCTAATCTGCACTGGAAGACCAACCTTGCACTGAGCTGGCTAAAAATTGAGGGAGAGAGAAGGTCACAGCAGTGCCCTAACTCCACCTTTGCTACCCTTACTCTGTGGTCTTGCACTGAGAATCTGTCCCAGGACCCCTACTGGACTCCCTGGTGTTCAGAGAGTGTGTGCAGGCTACATGTAGAACAGGTGAGGGGCCCTGGCCCTGCCTTCTCCATGCCTCTTTTCTCCCTGCACATTTGAGGGCTCTTCTACCTCCGCACTCACCCAAGTGTTTCTCTCAATGGAAGATTAGTTTGGGAGGAATAATCAAGCACAGAAACGGTTGCTTGTGAAGCTGAACCGAGCCTTATTGAAATAAGCCTGAAACAGTCACTTACACTAACATCTTCTTGACAGATGTCTCCTTTCTGTAGAGATCTCTTCCAAACCTTGACTTCCCTTAAGTTGGGTCTGGGCTTATCTGTCTACAAGCAGTTTATCTAATAAAAGGGCCCAAGAGACAATGTACCCGGCTTCACACAAATTCAGTTGTCTCCTTGCAGTCTCACAAACCCCTGCACCTCAGTCCCACTCTTTCCCTTTCCTGCGTTGGCTTTTCCTCCCCCACAGCTTGCTGATTTCCCAGTTTGGCAGTGCTGATATTCTAGACTGGCACCACAATGAACAACTCCCTTTATTGCTTTTTTCCTTTTGTTCTTATGTGGAACTACTGATCCCCTTATAATTTTCTCCGTGAATGAAATGGTCAGTTTAACATCTGTTTCCAACAGGCATCTAGGGTATGAACATTACTCTCTCCTACATAGATTCACAGATCCAGAAGGGATCACTGTAATGTCCAACCTCTTGTATAGCACAGGCCATAGAACTTACGCAAAATATTTCCTAGACAGAGTATAATTTTAGGGAAAAAATCCAATCTTGATTTATAAGCTCTCAGTGATGGAGAATTTACCCTTGGTAAAGTGTTCCAATGATAATTAACATCACTGTTAAAAATGTATACCTTATTTTCAATATGAACTTGCCTAGCTCAATTTCCAGCAATTGAATCATGTTATATCTTTCTATGTTAGATTGAAGAGCCCGTTATTAAACGTTAGTTACCCATGTAGGTAGGTACTTATAAACTGTGATGAAGTCACCCCTTAACCTTCTCTTTGTTCAACTACAAAGATGCACTCAAGGAGATCCGTCTCTATAAGGCACGTTTTCTAATCCTTTAATCCTTCTCGTCGCTCTTCTCTGAACCCTCTCCAATTTATCAACATCCTTCTTGAATTGTGGGCACCAGAGCTAGACCCAGTATTCCAGCAGCACTTGCACCAAGGCCAAATCCTACTCAAGATTCCTGTTTATGAATCCCCAGATTACATTAGCCCTTTTGGCCACAGCTTCGCACTGGGAGCTCATGTTCAGCTGATTATCCACCATGACCCCCAAATCTTGATTAAAGTCACTGCTTCCCAGGATAGATTGCTCCCATCCTGTAAGTATGGCCTAGATTCTTTGTTCCCAGATGTATATATTTGCATTTACTGTATTAATGCATATTGTTGGCTTGCACGCAGTTTACAAAGTCATCCAGATTGCTCTGAATCAGTGACCTGTCCTCTTCATTGTCTACCACTCCCCTGATTTTTGTGTCACCTATAAACTTTATCAGTGACAATTTTGTTTTATTCCATGTCATTGACACAAATGTTCAATAGTGTAGGGCTAAGAAGTGATCCCCATAGGACTCGACTAGAACACCCCTGCTTAAAGATTATTCCTGATTTAGAAATTACATTTTGAGACCTATCAGTTAGCCAGCTATTAATCCATTTAATGTCTGCCATGTTCATTCTATAACTTTCTATAGCTTTCTAGCTTTTTTAATCAAAATGTTTTGCAGTCCAAAGTCCAATGCTTTACAGAAGGTTAAGTATATTCTATCAACACTATTGCCTTTGTCAACCAAACTTGTAATGTCATCCAAACAAGATATCAAATTAGTTTGACAGGATGTATTTTCCATAAACCCGTGTTGATTGGTGTTAATTATATCACCCTTCTTTAATTCTTTATTAATCAAGTCCTAGTGTATTATCTTGTCCAGAATCGATGTCAGATTGACAGGCCTATAATTATCTGTGTCATCCAATTTACCCTTTTTAAATATTGGCACAATAGCTTTTTTTTTTTTTTTAGTCTTCTGGAACTTCTCCAGAATTCCAAGACTTATTGAAAATCAACATTAACAGTCTAGCGAGATTCTCAGCCAGATCTTTTAAAACTCTTGGATGCAGGTTATTTGGAGCTGCTGATATAAAAATGTCTAACTTTAGTAGCATCTGTTTAACATAATCATCATATGATGGAACAACATTATCTGTTTTTTTTCCCAAATACAGAACAGAAATATTTATTGAACATTTCTGCCTTTTCTGCATTATTATTGATAATTCTACCATTTCTGTCCAGTAATCCATTGTCAGGATTCTTTTTGTTCCTAATATACTTTTAAAATTCCTTCTTATATGTCCTTAATTCGGCTGTCCATAGACTTTTTCTTGTATCCCTTTGCTTCCTTATCAACTAGCATGTGCAACTGTGCATTAACATTGGCACAGGCCTAATTTATGCACACAAATACCTGATAGTTGGGCTAAAGTAATGTATTGGGGTGTACACAGGGCCAGTTTCAGAAATCCCAAGTCAGACAATGTTCCATTATAGCCTGTGTAAGATAGGAGGTGGGGTAAGCAACTATGTCTCCTCACAAACGGCGACAATAATAATGGTAGCTAGTGTGAAAGTGAAATGAATTATATTAAAGAAATATATTAGCAGAGCGCTGTGCCAATAAAACTGTGTTTTGTCCGGACTGAGGACTGTCCTGTCTCTGTGTCTATTCATCCTCCTGTGGAATGTTTGAGTCTGGGTGCCATCTCCGTCCGGGGATTGGCTGACCAAGGGGTTCCTGTCCCTGCGGTCTCAGTGAGTGAAATCTGCACAATTGCAGCCGCACCGCACTTTGGGTAAAACCCTTGGTGTGAAAGCAAGGGCGATTGAGGCAGTAGCCTATGGGCTCCTTTTGTGTGTTGCACCGGGCATCGCTCTGATGAACCCGAATTTCCTTCTTGTGTGATTGGTGTGTGTAAAGTCCTCCTGTATTGGTAACCAGACATCTGAGTCGAGACAGTTCCCTAAAGGAACGCCGGCTCAGTTTTAGGAAGGTCCAGACTCCAGTAAATTTCTGGGAAAATGATCTAGGCTAACTCAGGGAGATCCCAAAACTCAGTGGCCACTGTTAAAATCTTGGAACAAGGACTGAGTAGACATCTTAAAAGACAAACTTGGCCAATCTAAAACTAAATTGGAAAAGGAGAGGTTAATTGTTTCATGCAGTGGTGGGAAGAGGCAAATCGTAGGTGGACAAAATCAAAACTCGCCTCTCTCAAATATTCAAATAATAAATTAAAAGCTTTATTAAAAGCCTCCTCTCCCACCACCAGACCGAGTGCTCCCCTTTACCCCGTTCTCCAAAAAAAACCCCAACAACCCTGGATCGATCCCAACCCACTCCATACTCCCATCTCATTGTAAAAAGGACAAAAAGCACCTTGTTCTGTTCCCCCTCATTGTCTGCCTCAGAAACTGATTCTTTAGTGTTCCACTACCAATTCACCAAGGAGGGTGGGCTCCTCAACTCCCCTTCCTGGTCCCTTTCCTTAAACATTTCTTTCAAAATTGTGAAATGACCACAATATCACTCACAAAAACGGTTCATTGGAAAAAGCAGGATCGGGCCCAGACAAGCAGGCAAGCAACAGATAAAGAAACTGAAAAACAGGTTGGAAGCCCTAAGGGCATAGTGTCAGGAGTAAGTGCAAGCATGAACCTCTGGAAAAATACTTAAAATGGTGAAATCTGAGTTGATAAAGGTGTCATTTTGGGAAATAAACAAGTGATTTAAGGAAAGAGAGTGAAAAGTTAACTCTACAGAGGCTGAAAAGAACTAAGCAGTTAAATCTTGTACAAATTTTTAAAAGGACCTTGTTAAAAGAATTCTTGGTTTCTTTGCAGCCATTCTGAAGGAAAAATGGACCCTTTTCCAAAACAATGTCTGTAAATAATCCAGGTAAAGAGACTATCTAATTAAAATCATTTGACTATGGACAATTGAGTCAGATTTGCTAAAAGAACATAGGGGGGGTTCTATTGGAACTTAACTGCCCCAAATGTATAAAGGTAATGCAATCTATGTACAGCTATGTAAAAACAAAGCAGTGGAAAAGGGATGTTAAGTAAAAGAAAATGTGTATGTATCCGTCTGTCTGTGGGAATATGTGAGGTTTGTAAAACTCCTGTTTTGTAGGTTTAAGATAAATTGGTTTGGTTTTGTTTATAATGCCACTAAAAATCCATTTGACTCTTTAATGCAAAACTGACAGACCTTTTTGCCAGACACAGGTAATCAGTGTTGGTTGGCTTTGAGATTTGGTATTTAACCCTTAAGGGGTAACTTGATTCTTTACAAAATTTAAATGTTTTCAAATAAAGACCAAGTCATGATTGTAGCAGGGCAGTCAAAATCAGAAGAATAGGGAGAGATTCTGGATTCTTGTTTGTTTGTTTGTTTATTTTTGTAACAAAATAGCAGATGAAAGCTGTAGTAAAAGAATAAAGACAGTGCCCCTCTGAAGCAACAGCAAGGGGTGAGGTGCACAAAACAAAAAGAAGCAATGTTAGAAACACTGAGCCTTAAAATGGCTCTGTGTAATCAGACTGTCACTTTGATAAGGGTACATAAAACTCTATAAGAACAAAAGAAACAGTTACACCTTATGTAAAAATTAATATGGCTAATGTTTTAAAAGTTAAAGTATAGAAAGAATGTGCAGTGTATATTATAGAGGGGGTAAAAGAAATGCAAACGAAAAATGCTACTTAATTAAAATCCTATTAGGGCTCCAAAGGATCCACAATAGACTGTGTTTTCTTTTTCAGCTCTCTGTGTGTTTTGGAAGCAAGAGTTAAAAGTAATCAAAACTCTGCTAAAAGTTAATTGTGTTCCTTTTAAGACAAAAAGAACAGGAGTACTTGTGGCACCTTAGAGACTAACACAAGCTTTCCTAGACTACAGCCCACTTCTTCAGATGCATATAGAGTGGAACATATATTGAGGAGATATATATACACACATACAGAGAGCATGAACAGGTGGGAGTTGTCTTACCAACTCTGAGAGGCCAATTAAGTAAGAGAAAAAAACTTTTGAAGTGATAATCAAGATAGCCCAGTACAGACAGTTTGATAAAAAGTGTGAGAATACTTACAAGGGGAGATAGATTCAATGTTTGTAATGGCTTAGCCATTCCCAGTCCTTGTTCAATCCTGAGTTGATTGTGTCTAGTTTGCATATATAGTGGCTATCTTACAACAGAAAAACTTCAAAAACAGACTCCAACGAGAGACTGCTGAGCTGGAATTGATATGCAATCTAGATACAATCAACTTTTTATCAAACTGTCTGTACTGGGCTATCTTGATTATCACTTCAAAAGTTTTTTTTCTCTTACTTAATTGGCCTCTCAGAGTTGGTAAAACAACTCCCACCTGTTCATGCTCTCTGTATGTGTGTATATATATCTCCTCAATATATGTTCCACTCTATATGCATCCGAAGAAGTGGGCTATAGTCCACGAAAGCTTATACTCTAATAAATTTGTTAGTCTCTAAGGTGCCACAAGTACTCCTGTTCTTTTTGCGGATACAGACTAACACGGCTGCTACTCTGAAACCTTTTAAGACAGTCTCTGAGCTCTGCTGATGGCTTTGAATCCAAAAGCCAAGCCTGTGATGATGCAAATTACCTAACTGATAAAGGAAGTGAGAGATCTGCCAGCACAAAGAAGTTGCAGATAAAGAACATACCTGGTCAGCAAACAAATTGTCTAAATAAAAGACACGGTATAACAAGATACCTTTAATTAAAATAAATTTAATGTTAATAAGTACCCCTGTAACAATGTGTAGTGTGTATGATTTTTGGAAAAATCCTTTATGGTAATGATGCTTTTCAGCTGTTACCTGTAAACGAACTTAAAGCTTAACATAGCAGGAAAGACATTGTAAACTTGGTCTGCTGTAAAGGGAAAACTGAGGTACACCAGCTCATGGATTTAATGACTGAACAGTGGGATAATTTCCCCATAACTCTTAAAAGATAGAAGCCATTGAAACCTGGCCTGCCTATAGAACAAAAACACAGGAAAATATGGAGGTAATTCCTCTTGTTTTGCCTGCAATCAGCAAGGGTATTTGTAAAAGAAAGGAATATTTTAAGCAATAATAAATGCCACCCCAAAAGGGGTAGGAAAAATGTTATTTTTGTCTTTCAGAAAAAGCTAATATCAGCTACAGGATAACCTAATAAAAAACAAATAAAAGTGGGTATGATTATCCATGCCTATTGCTCCAATCCCTGTAATAAAGACATCTAACTAGGATCCTGTATGTGGGATAAAATAAATAATGAGACCAAAGTACTGTATAATGGGCTATGTGTATGTGTTAATTCTTGGGGGGAAAGTGTTTTAAAAGAATGGAAGTGTTAGCAACCTTCCAATAGACAAATGTAAATGTAATGTAAGTACTGTGTTTACAAAAGGTAAAAAGGTAACATAGTTGCTAAAACAAACAAAAAGGCAATGTGGGAAACCGACCCATTCATATTATACACGCAAATGGGAACATGTTAAGAATTGCCACTGCAGAAAGACATAACAGCTTACCATTGGTATAACATATTTTCTGAATGGTCTCCCACAACTACTGGCATACTAATGTTACTAACCCTAATTGTTTTTGGTTTTAAATTGTGTGTGTTTAATTGGAATGTTTGAAATGTGCTGTTACTTAAAACAAATGTATGCAAAGCTAGAGCCACAGGCCCAAATCACCTCCCAGTATTTTCTATTACGCGGACTAAATAAGAAGTGACACTGGCGATTAATAATCTTAGTGTCAAAAGGGGGATATGTAGGAGCAGGATTTTATAATGTCCCATAAGAATTAATGTATGATTTGATTTCATCCTGTTAGCCACCTTTTTGAATAGCAGAAAGGAATGACAGACCAGAACAATCCTTATGACTGATTATGGTCACCCTTTTGTTTTAGAATAAGTTATAATGTCTACTATGGTTTCCTATATGTATTACAAAGTAGGCCTCTAGTTAAATATACATTTCTTTGTTTTAAGGTTTAGTAAGTAAGAAACAGGATTCTCTATTGTGTCTATGTTAAGTAGATTAGAGGAACATTGAAGGCCTGGGTCTCAATGTAAATTGTCTTGGTTATTGATTGTAAAACTTAGCAAGGTTTAATTTGCAATGCCTTTTTGCTCCATATAAAATACTACTGTTTGTACTCTCAATCTGTGTGAATAAAGAATGTATGCATCAGGAAAAGATAAGGTGTGAAGGCCATTGTTATAGCCAGAGTCAAGGAAGAAGAAGTAAAGAGACTTAAAGGACATCAAAGAATCATCAGGTACTGCTTACTATCCAGATGGCTGTTAAACTGTCTGGCATCACAGCGTGGATACATACTTCGCAGTGTAAGAAGGCACCACCCCCAGCAAACCAATCACCTCAGGACCATGCAGAGTCAATTTTGACTCCAGAAGAAGACATAGAGGAACAGCCTGCAATACCTTACCATCTACTCTCTCGTAAGGGTTGCCAGAAGCAGACGAGGACCTAAAGCAAGGCCCAAAAAGAAACAGTAGTGAGTCTAGCGCCTGCTGCCTGGTGGATGTAAAACCATGACTGCGGTTCCCTCAGTTGAGGTTGTCAGAACCAGAAGGGCCTTGCCTCCAACATGCGTCTCTGGTGGCGCCTGTTCCTCCACTGCTGGTGTCTTAAGGTCTGGGGAGTCCACAATGACAATTCTTTTATCCAGCAGCAAGTGTGGATAGCTCAGACCCTTAATATTTCTAATTGCTGGATCTGCAGCCACATCCCAGCCCACTCTCAAGCTGGTGTACCTGTCCTGGCAATCCTACTCAATTCCCCAGACCTCACTGGAGGACCTTGTCCGTTTAACAAAACATGGAACAATAATGACACTTGGGAAACGATGGGAATAAATGTATCTAAATGGATAAGTGTGGTGGAGGGAAAAGGTCATTGGTGTTGAGCGTGTAATGGACAGGGCTGGATCTGGGAAAAAGCCGTTGCCTTCAGTATATTGTGGCCAATGGTGTATGGGATTATTCGAATAAAACTAAAAAGTGGCGGGCTGGGTATGGGGATATGAATTTTTTCTTGACCTGAGGATCAAACAGAAAAAAATCAATTTCATGTTCCCCCTCCAGTAACCTTAGTGAAAACAATACAATCTTTCAACACCATGCTAAAAGGCTCCTGAGGTTACAAGCAGTAGTTGAAATAATGGCAAATGAAATCGGAGAGAGTTTAAAAAACCCTGGCCAAAGAAACGGCCGATCTGACAGATGGCCCTCCAAAACCGTCAGGCATTGGACATTGTGCTGCCGGCCAAAGGAGGGACCTGTGCTCTCATTGGAAAAGAATGTTGTGTGTTCATACCTGACGACACCAATGAGGTAATAGATCGCACTAGTCACTTAGAACAAATCGCATATCTTCCCCATGAAGAGCCGAGTTCTTTATGGAAGTGGCTAAGTAACCTGTTCAATTTCTCTGGCATAGGAAACTGGTTGTTTCAGGGAGCCCTGACTATCCTGTTTGAAATCTTAATGATTTTTGTATGTTTTCAGCTAATCCCCTGTTGTATCCAGAATTGTGTAAGATATGCCACCCAAGTGACTGCCCCAAAACAGAGTGCTAATATGATGATTTCGAAATATCACTGATGAACGAAGAGATAAAGAACGATTAATATGTGGAACCCAGTAATTGTTGGTCTTTGCATAAGCTTGACCAAAAGGAGGGATTGTGAAAGTGAAATGAATTTTATTAAAGAAATAGAATGAATTAAAGAATGCTGTATGTACCTTCAAGTAGAAATGAGAAATGCTGCAAGCCAGGGGGCAGGAAAGCAGATATTAACTGCTTAATGAATTGCCCCACTTATGGGCAATTGGTGAAGCATTAGCCTTAGATCGATAAGAGTTAATAAGGAAGCAGGATATGCATATTGTGCCCTATGCAAATTTTACAATTTTGCTCTCTCTGTCCCTTTGTTTAGTTTGCACCCTTTTATCTGTATAAATAAGACTGTTTGGATCTTGCATGGGGGCTCACGTTATCTGAATGTATTAGCAGAGCGCTGTGCTAATAAAACAGTGGTCTGACAAACTATGAGTCCCGAGTCTAACTTTGACACTAGTATTATAAAAAGTTTAAATGATTAACACAATGGCTAACTTTAGGAACCAATGTGGTAATTCTTACTATAGGGGGTTACTTCTTTAATCTCTTTTTATAAGATTCCATTGAAGAATACACAATGCAATGGCATTGCCATCCACTATAGGAAGCTCTCAAAGGCAGGGTAAAATGACTGATGTAGTTTCCACTTGGAAGAAGTCAAACTATAACTACTCAGTATTAAAAAACCAGAAATTCAAGAACTCATTAATGTCTGGTTTAGGCATTGGAGCAGAAAACTTTCTCTGATTGGTTTGTACTCATTTAGTGCACCTTAAGCATCAGCATCTTTTCTCATTAAAATCCACAGTTTATTTCAGCTCCTTAAGAACGCTGATTTTGTGACAATTGCAGAAAAGACACTATGACAACACCAACATGGATTAATCTTTAACAGCTGTTTTCCACAGAGAAAGCACCAGGAAATACAATAAAGCTATGTGAAATACTCAACTTAAAATTCAAGTTTTAGATCCTGGACAAGGGGAGCTATGTGGTGCAAAAGAGTAATTTTTTTGGCCCCATATCTTGCTTTGCACAAATCCAAAGACCATAAGAATAGCCATAGTGGGTCAGACCAAAGGTCCATCTAATCCAGTATCCTGTCTTCCAACAGTGGCCAATGCCAGCTGGTTCAGAGGGAATGAACAGAATAGGCAATCATCCAGTGATTCATCCCCTGTCGCCCACTCCTAGCTTCTGGCAAATAGAAGCTAGGGACACCCAGACCATGGGGTTGCCTCCCTGACCATCCTGGCTAATAGCCATTGATGGACCTATCCTCCATTAATTTATCTAATTCTTTTTTGAACCACACTATAGTTTTGGCCTTCACACTTCCCCTTGCAATGAGTTCCACAGGTTGACTGGGCATTGTGTGAAGTACTTCCTTTTGTTTGTTTTAAACGTGCTGGCTATAAATTTCATTGGTTAAAAGACAGGAAACAAAGGGTAGGAATAAATGGACAGTTTTCGCAATACAGAAGTTAGTAGTGGTGTCCCCCAAGGGTCTATATTGGAACCAGTGTTGTTCAATATATTTATAAGCTGGTTCTTGTGTTATGTGAAGAAGTAACTAACGCTTACTTTCTCCACACCATTCATGATTTTATAGATCTCTTTCATATCCCCTCTTAGTCACCTCTTTTCCAAGCTAAAAAGTCCCAGTTCTCCTCTAACAGAATCTGTTCCATACCCTTAATCATTTTTGTTGCCCTTCTCTGTACCTTTTCCCATGTTAATATATCTTTTTTGAGATGGGATGATCAGAACTGCACGCAATATTCAAGATGTGGGCGTATCATGGATGTATATAGTGGTATTATATTTTCTCTCTTATCTATCCCTTTCCTAATGGTTCCTAACATTCTGTTAGTGTTTTTGACTACCGCTGCACACTGAGTGGATGTTTTCAGAGAACTATCCACAGAGACTCCAAGATCTCTTTCTTGAGTAATAACAGCTAATCTAGACCCCACATCATTTTGTATGTATAGGGATTATGTTTTTCAATGTACATTACTTTGCATTTATCAACATTGAATTTCATCTGCCATTTTGTTGACCATTAACCCAGTTTAGTGTAATCCCTTTGTAACTCTTCACAGTCTGCACTGGACTTAACAATCTTGAGTAATTTTGTATCATCTGCAAATTTTGCCACCTCACTGCTTACCCCTCTTTCCAGATCATTTATAAATATGTTGAACAACACTGGTTCCAATATAGATCTTTGGGGGACACACTACTAACCTCTCTCTATTGCGAAAACTGTCCATTTATTCCTACCCTTTGTTTCCTGTCTTTTAACCAGTTACTGATCCATGAGAGGACCTTCCCTCTTATCCCATCACTGCTTACTTTGCTTAAGAGCCTTTGGTGAGGGTCCTCGTCAAAGGCTTTCTGAAAGTCAGGTACGCTTTATTCACTGGATCACCCTTGTCCACATGTTTGTTGACCCACTCAAAGAATTCTAATAGATTGGTGCAGCATGATTTCCCTTTACAAAAGCCGTATTGATCCTTCTACAGCAAATCGTGTTCATTTATGTGTCTGATAATACTATTCTTTACTATACTTCAACCATATGCCCTGGTACTGAAGTTAGGCTTACTATCCTGTAATTGCCGGGATTGCCTCTGGAACCTTTTTAAAAAATTGGTGTCATGTTAGCTATCCTCCAGTCATCTGGTACAAAGACTGATTTAAATGATAGGTTTCATAAAAAGAAAATGGAGCACTTCTACTTATAAATCTCTCCTTGGATGAATGTGCACTTGTACTAGAGTCCATGTGAACTGCCCACTCTCATCTCCAAAGACAGACAAGGCCTGATATGACTACTTTTAGTAAGTAATTCAAATGGATAGACTTTTCCATGGTCATTAAAAATTAATTTATTGTCATAGCCATATTAATCTATTGCCATAGCAATAAACAAAAGTTATCTCATCACATTACCTTGAAATTGTAATTTTCTTGGACTCTGTGTAGCTCAAAGTAGATTAATCCAATCTCTTTATTTAATCTGTATTTGATCAAATTTAGAATTTTATTTGCTGAATACAGAATTGAATCCATGTAATTAGAGAATAAACAAAACAGCAAGATAATAAATGTATTCTTGCAATGCTACAAGATCAAAATCTCATTAAACTAAAAAAAATAAAATAAAAAAATAAATAAAGCCCTGGCAGCTTTTAGATAGTAATACATTTGTGTAATATATACATGCACTAACTAAAAAAAAAGTGTGTCAAATTCATCCCAACTCCATTGACCTGAGTAGAGTTACACCAAGGATGAATTTGCCCAATGCTGCTGCTTTAAGCAGAATTTGAATCCCTACACCACACCTTAAATTGCAGGGGTCGTTTTTAAGTTATAATAATTCAGCATTCATTTTTAAGCACTCACCAAAAATGTAATACCTGAAAATTACAGCTTTTCTACAAAGAGAGATGTTTCTCATCCCTTTTTAAAAAAAATGAAATCTAGGTTAATTGGCTTCTTCATGCTTGAAATATGGTCTAAAAAGTGGGAGAGTTAATTTAGAAGAATTGATGATTATTAGTATTTTTTTGTGGGCCATAGAGAGGACATACTGTAAAAGTATCCTGAAATGTGTCCAAAGTAGACAAACATAGCAACTGAAGTTTTAACTCTTATTGGCACTGAAGTTAGTAGACTCAACACAGACTCTGGGGTTGGGATATATTTTCCTTGTTTTTAACTTCAGGGACCAAGCATTTAATATTGCTGCAGTTTCTTTACCCTTTGTCATATTTTGCTCTAGCTGGAATTTTAACGCTTGTCACACCCTGACTGCCCCCTCCCTCAGGAATTTGTACACATTTTAGGAGAATGTAGTAGGTCCACAGCACAGGTTTTTTGGCTATGAAGCCAAGAAGCCCATTTATGTTTATATCTCCAGCCCCCTTTTTCAATTATCGCTTGTAAAGCATAATATATTTTTCCTTCAAAATAGTTTGTCTTCTTGAAACTGTTTACCTCGGTTGCTCCTTTTTGTGCAATTGATCATTTATTCAGTATGGCATGTATGTAAATAACTAAAGTTCCTTTGGTAGATTCCATGAGGTCCATAATTGTGCCCTACTCCCCCTGTCCCTCAGTTGTATTTAGTGATTGTATTTATCTCTGTCTCATTCACTCAGTTTGATTTTAGAACTTGGTATGACTAAAATCCAATTTGCTCTCCTTACCTCTTCCCCAATCTTCCGCCTGGGGAACCAGTGTGCTGTAGTCCTATCTTCCGGAGGCTGAAAAGTGGCAGCAAAAGCTGGGAGTGGGAAGGGCACACTAAACACTAGTTAGCGGGAAGCAGGTGATCCTTTGAATACAAAATATTGACTAGCTCTAGTGGTTCAGAAGGCAGCGGTCAGTGGAAGCAGAAGAGAAGAGAGGACCAGATTGTCAACTGGGCTTCAAAATGGCTAAAGAGATTAATGTAGACAAATTTCAGCTTCTAGCGCGATCAGTTTTTATATTGAAGGAAGGTATATGTCTCAGATCTTTGTGTCCTGGTCAGAAGCCTGGCTGCCTGTGAACCCCCTCCTCACAGCTCAAATGGAAAACTCCACCTAGCTGTGGCAAATGGCTACTGCAGATAACTAAATTTTTCTCGTTGTGGGCAGGCAGGCAAGACAAAATGGCAGTCAGTGTCAGTAAAATCAGCAAAGTATCCACCAAACAAGGATGCCTGTAGCCAGGAAGAGGAGGATATTTGTGACTGTTGCTCCATATGGCGCATGCGCCATATGGCTGCAAGCTCTCAGAATTCACAGGACAATGCCTCTGCTCTGGCCAATGTCTCTGTATCAATAGCTTTCCAGTTAATTATTTCCCCACATCAGCTTTTTGTTTCTCCCTCAAGAAATGTAAACAGATTTGTATTGTCTGTTTCCTTGTTTAAATCCTTGGCTGAATTATAATTATCTAGGTATTTCCCCAGATTTACAAATATTTCTAGGCCTTCCCCACTTCTAATTATGCTAGAAGGTTTACAGCCTCTTGGAACATCCCTAACATTAGCTCCTACCCAGTTCTGTGCCTCTTGTCTTTTGCTGTCCTTATTCTGAATTTCATCCGTGATGTTTTGCACATAGTGTACATGGCAGGTATGACTGTAAGTTGGGTCATAGTTTGCTGCTTCAAAAAACAGAGGTATAAAGCCTGTAGGTGGGAAACAGTGTCCTCTCTCTTTAGTTAAGGCTGAAACTATGGAGGAAATTTTGGACAAAAGGATCTAGTGAGGAGAGTGTTCACTGATTCTTCAAGTTGACTAACTTATAGTAGGTCTCCAAGGCAGCTGCTCATAATTGGGGTGAACTAGTTCAGATCTGATACAAACCAACTCAAATCAGACTAAATAGACAAACCAGAGATCAATCTAGATGACCGTAATTGTCCCTTCTGTCCTTGACATCTCTGAAGATATAAAAATGCACCACTTTTTTGGTCTAATGGGAGATGCTGTTTCTTTGTCACTTGTGCTGTGACAAATGAAAATGCTAGTTCTTGGGAAATTTTGCACACTTTGGTGTCTGGGCTTTTACCCAGGCCATTGTTCTCATTGTAATATATGGTCTAGTCACTGTCAATCAATCCTGTCCACCTATGGACAACCTCTGCTCTCTGAATTCAGCAGATATCTAGCCTCTTTTAGCTCCATTTTGGAAATCACAAGGAGTTATCAGAAGAAGGAGAAGTTTAGTTTGGCTCAGAGTTTCTCTGTTTCGCAATCAAGCATTGAAAATTGTTTTCCAAAGTACTCTGAGAATCTAGGAACAGGAAGCTTACACATTTGACAACAGATAAGTGAATCCAAATGCCAGTTGTCTCATGCCAGATACAATATGGATTCACTATAGGACAAAACTACCATTAGAGCTCGATAGGAAAGGGACTAGAATAGCAAAGTAATGATTTTAGGGTAATATGCTGATGTTGTTTGAAGACTGGAATTGGAACACAAGCATTTATACGGCATTTTGTTTAACACAATCCCTTGTTAATTCATCTGGTATTTATTTTGATACCACTAATCCAAATGGATTCCTTTAGCAATCATGTGGCTGTCATATGCACTTCCCCAAGGTGTGGTGCAGTGATGAAGCATTGCTTGAAGGACACTTAAAATAAAGTGTTACTACATTTCCTTTGATTATGTAAATTTCTTCATAAGCTGTCACTATAAAACTTTTCCTGGCACATGTTAGCAGAAGCAGTTGTACGTGGAGGCCATTATATCAGTAACATTTGAATAATGTCACAGCCAAGAGGATTCAGGTCTCATAGATAAACCATTCAGTTGTCCTGGCAGGAGGTGCGATTTGAAAATGCTTCCAAAAAAAAAAAAAATCTGTGATGCAGAGTGATGGAGCAAATGGGCACGTTTTGACAAGGCAGCCGCTATTTACAGAAGGGAGTCAGCATTTGCTTTCCAGTTTTGTTTTGGGCTAGGGATATGAGTGGGAGAGTGGGGCAATGTGGTTTGTTCAGCTGCATGATTTCCAGTCCCCCTTCAGAAATTGGTCTGCATATCCCGTATGTTTGTGAAGTTTGTAATGGCATATGTTCAAGAATAAGCATTGTCTTGAAAGCTTTCCAAAGTCCTGACTCTGTAACAAAACAAATAAAGTTGCAAAGTGATTACCTTCAGGTCCTTGGATTTTTTACAGCATGGCTCAGGAATGTTTGACAGCGCTAGATCAAAAGGGTTGGAACGTTTGGTTATATGGTTTAAATTAATCCTAGGTGTGGAAATGTATTTGTTGCTGCCCTTTTAATGTGTCAGTTTGTCTCACAAATCACACACAGTATAGTGCTGCTTTAAATGTTACCCTTCCTAAAATTCTGCTACTGCTTACCCCCATTAAATAAATACAAAAAGAAAATGGTCAACGCACCATTGCTGTATTGCACAGGATGAGAAATGATATCTCCAAGTGAAATTTAATGGCACAGGGAAGAAAATATTGGCAATTCAAAACTGCGCTGAGATGGCGTTCTTACGGGATAGTCTCAGACATTGATTTCTTTGCACCATTTGGTTCACTAGTATTTTAATCCAGCTCAAGTTACTGCAGTATTTCTAGCACAGAGTTATACCAGTGTGAAACCAGCACGAGAGGAGAACTGGACCTTACATTGTGCCCTTAACTTTAAATGGATATTTGTTTGGGGAATTATGGGTAGTTTGTGACTTGCCTTTACAAAGTCATGCTGGGATATGCAAAGACCCTTCTCCCCACCCACCTCTTGCACAATTTGCCGAAGGGCCAATCACAATAGCAGGCCTCATGAGCCAGGGTATCAAGTCACTCAAAAGAGGTGAGGGGAGATAAGGACCAGGTTCCTGCTGTCTCCTCTGGGATGTTAGTTGTGATCACTATTCAGGGTGGCCAATTATTTATTTAGCGTGTTCACAGTCGTCTAGCCAAGTGGCCACTAAGGGGCCATAGCGCAAGGAGGCAAGTGTCTGGTAAATTGGAAATAGAAACCATTTTGCATTCACATGACCACAGTCTTCTGGGTCTGGGTAATCTCTATATGCTGCACCACACTCCTGTACCAGCCCATGGAGCGGAGGATAAGATTGTCAAGTCAATGGGGACTTTGCTTCCCTCATTGCATTGGCTTTGGGTAAAATTTTCAATAGTACCTATGTCACTTAGGCGCCAATCTGCACTATCCGAATGCATGGCACCAAGAGCACAAGTAAGGCACACTGAGCAACCTTGGGAGAGACACTGCTTCCCTCATTCCCATTTAGTTATTGGCCTCTGCTGACTGTAAACCAGTATACTCACTTATAAAGGTATTTAGATGTCTAACTCCCATTGATCTCAGTGGTGCCTAAATACTTTTAAAAAAAACATCGTCCTAAGTGCCAGTTTGGGTGGTCGTTTTGTTATAGTTGTATAAAAAGCCACAAGGCAGACTTGCCCTATCTTGAACAACCTCAGATTGGGACGGTGAACAGGATAGAGATTACAAAAACTGGATATCTGCCCAATGGGAACTGAACTAAGACTATCAATGAATTCAGACAGGTCACCAAATAGCTGTAACAATTTTGACCACTACTGAAGTAGGCAGGATTCACACTGATAGTGTAAAGGCTTTGTATCCTCTTATCAATCCCTTGCACCATATGTTCCTCTGGGGATAGGTTGGTATTGAGTATTATTCTTTCTCCCTTCATATAAACTCACTCCCCCTGCAACACAATTCACAGAAATTGCTGCTGCATTCTTTACTACTTTTTATTACAGCTAACTGTGCTGAAATAAAGCATGTGCAACAGTGCAGCTAAAATGACACTTACTGAACCAGCAAACTATAAGAGCAACAGGCAACCATTTTTTTGTGTATTTTGGGATTATTTCTTTCTGTTGAGTTCCCTTCACTGGCCTTGATGTACCCATCCTTCATAGAATCCCCCTTCAGGAAAAAGGAGTCACACTGACTATCATTTTGACAGATGCTAGTGACATCTCAGTTCATGATGCACTTTGCAGCAGACAGTTTTCCATCTATCCCCACTCCTCCATCCCTCATACAAAAATATATGATAAAAAAGAAGTGATTTATAAAAAAAATATTTGCAATGAAAAAGCAGGTTATTTCTTAGCTCTATTTTATGAAACTCCCCCCCCCTAGGCCCCCTCCCCCCCCCCCCCCCCAAAAAAAATCACCTTCCTAAAATGAATATTGTATGTAAGGGCCTGTTTTCTAATGAAAGTGTTTAACATGTGTGACACAGTATATTATTGTAGCACTGAGGTAATGAGATATTATTGCCTATTAGAAACCAGGTAACTGGTTTTTTGCTCTAGGCCACTTTTTACCTGCTTGGCCTTGTGGAAAAGAGATGAGGTTGGGAAAAGATTTGCTTAGGTCATGTGGATTAGAATGTAAAAAAGAAAAACCTCTGGAATGGAATATGATACTTTCTCTTTATATTAAATTCTAGAATCCCTCCCCCCAATGTATGGGTTGGATCATCTGTTGATGTGCCCTTGAATAAATTATCATTGACCTAAAATGAGTTTTAAAGGTTGTCTGAATGGATTGTGGTGAAAGAACCTGCCGCTCTCATCTCTTGCTTCCTGTTTTAACACAGCACTTAAAGTCACGTGGGAGCAAATGAATGAAGACCTTTGGATGGGGGATCAATTTTGCAAAGAGCTGAGTGCCTTTGAGTCCCATTGACTCCAATGGCAGTTGAAGGGGCTTGTGGAACAGGGCTCCTGTAGCCTGATCCTGCACCGCTGAAGTCAACTGAAGTTTTGCTGTTGATTTCTATGGGAATTCTCATATGTTTAAAGTTTAGCACATGCTTAAAGGCCTGATCCAAAGCCTGCCCCAATGGTATTTTTCACTGGCTTTTGGATTAGGCCACAAGTGGTCTGCTGGTTAGAGGTATTACACTCTCATCGGGGGGTTATACAGAGGACATGAGTTATTACAGCCTCCAGCTACAGAGTCTTGGCTCTTGAGCTCAAGCTGTAGTAGCTCATGGTTTTTACCTTTTGGAGGTCCACAGGTTAATCCCCAATGTGTTGGGCAAGAGGTGGTTATCACAGGGGTTTGAAGAAACACGTTTGTGCCCTCCCGTTTAATCGCAAAAAGCACTGCCAAATCTATGTTTCTAGGAGAGAGGCTGGTACAAGCCTTGTTTCCATGTAAAAAGAACAGGAGTACTTGGAAGAATGCTTGGAACTAACTGTTGGGTTTATTCTTCCGTTGTAGTCATGTCCATATTTCAGTGTTCTATCTAATTCATGCAGATTGAAACAAAACTTGTTAGTCAGTATATTCTTTTCATTATGTAGTTTTGCTTCCCACTTGAGGTATATCAGCCTCCACTGGAAAACACATTGCCAGATTCCCACCCAATTAAAGAAAAATATGCTATGTGTTATATATTTAAAATTGTTATTAGCCCAATATATTCAGACCCTCATAATATCACTCCTGTTTCTAGCACCCTTATTGCTATCAATAAATTTCCATGCCGGGGGCACTTACAATTATATTACCTTCTCCTACAGTATGTAGTGTACTTAACTCTTGGGTATTATCAACTCTTCTTACCCCTCTTAATTGTGTATCCAATTCGGTCTTTAGAAAAGTGTTTGACAGTTGATAATAGTTCTTGTTTCCCCCACAAAGACGCTTGAATAACATATATGAAATAAATTATTGTATTTTTTCTTTTAGAAAGTGTAATATTGCATGGATCTGGTCTGATGAGTGTTAGGGAGTTTATTTTTTCTGGGTATCTGTTTCACTGCACAGGGTCTGCATCATTGCATACCAAGGATAATGATTGACAGGTGAGTTCTAGCTGCTTCAAACTAATGATGTTTACTACCACCTGACTATGCTCCATAGAGTTTCTTAACTGTGATGCTGTATAGTTGTTTTTGCAATATGGTCAGTCACCAATCATCCAGAGAAAACCAAAGACAAACCTGCAAAGGATTAGAGAAATAATGGATAACTAGTCTGTCCATGTTCCAACTTTGAGAGAGAGAAAGAGAGAGAGCGCACCATATACACTTACCACATCACTGATTTGCTCATTTTGATTCGGCAAGCAGAATACAGTCTCTCTCTCTTGCTCTCTGTGTGTATACATTCTTATTTAATTCATAGCCTTAAAATAGTTATATTTTCAATTTTTAAAATGCACCCATCTTAGTTATTTCTTGGTGCAGGGAAAATCCTAACATTCTAACAATTTTTACATTGTTTGTTTTTAACTAAATGAAGTAGATTTAACCCCTGAATTTAGCTGTTAAACATTACATAAACAGCCTCATCTTCACCTTCTCAGGAGAAAAGCCCTAACAAACCATAGTGGGCTGTGTCAAACCAATGCAGGAAGTGAAATCCAGAGTACACCTGATCAGAAATTTTCCAGCCAAACTTAGGACTTGTCTACAGAGAGCAACAGTGCACAGCTATGGGGGCCTGATTTCTAAAGGGCAGTAGGGAACTTACAGTGCACACCAGCAGGGTCTATATGGACCAATTCATACACAACACATTGGTGCACTTTAGAAATCACACCCTGTATTGTACATTATCCCTCCTCGTACACAACCCTCAGTTTCATCAGTAAAGACCAGTTCAATGATCTGAAATGTTTCCAATTTGACAACATTTTGTAGAAACACAGGCACATTTCTACTGGAAACCTGCTGGGGACCTTGTATTCCAGGGGCCACATCTCCATGGCAGAGACCCTGCTGTCCCCCAGACTCCCACTGGAGTCTGGGCTATCAAGGTTGCTAGGCTCCCTGCTCCATGGCAGCACTGCCAGGCTCCCTGCCATGGAATGGGAAGCCTAGAACTCTGAGAGCCTGGAAACCAACTGGGTTTGAGCCTGAAAGCTCTGGTTCTAGCTCAGCTCCTGGATTCTCAGCTGGGAGCTTGGAAGCCTTGAGAACCCTGGCCTGACAACTATGCAGAACTACCCCTAAGAAACATCTGAAATAGACCCTGGTCCATCAGTCCCTATCTGCAGGCCAATCATTTAGGTCCCCAGCCCCAGAAGGAGCAATGGTGAGTCATGAAATTTGAACTGAAGGAGGAAATAGTCAAACCATGACAAAAAGTGTGATCTTCACATGGCCAATCTTAAAACAGATCCAGAGGGTGTCTGAATATAGGAAATGAATCTGAAACAACATGGGAAAGGGCCATGAGATCTCATGGCAGCCAAGACCAGCCATTGTTTGCATGAATATCTTGATTTTAAAAAATTCTTGATTAAAATTTGATCAAACTTGCTGGGAAGTCTGAGCTGTGATGGCTAGGTGGCTAATGCAACACAACTGTTTCCACTTTAACCTTTTCCAACGATGCCCACTCAAGGTGAAAGTACTCAAACAAATCCACTTTTAAAGTGGGGCACTCCTGCTTCATCTGAAGTAAAGTACAAAAGACATAGCCACAACAGCTCCCTGACCTTCTAGGTTCATAGTGGACTACATACCTGTTCACTGAGTAAAGACCTAAGTTGCACAGACAATTTAAGTATGTAGTGCAGGTTGAGTTAGCTTCATCCCGCTCCCTACTCCTTGTATCTACTGGCCCAAAAGGTGAGCATCCCCAGGACACTCCCAAACTGATATTTCCATGTGGTGGTCCAGGCCCTGTCCACACTTGGTGTTTTCCTGTGTTATGAAAGCCATTTAAAATGTAGACTTTAATCTTGTCTACAGTAGGGTTTTTGCACCAGTATAGAGACTCCAGTGCAAACTTTTAGTGTAGACGCACTGGACTAATGTACATTGGGGTCTGCATTGGTGTAGCCACACCAGTACAAACTGCCCAGTGTAGATAATGTCTTCTAAATGATTTCTGCTAATATGGGTTAAATGTTGTTTGCTAAGGCCTTATCAACACTGGGTTCTTCTGTACTGGTGTAGCAACAGCAATGTTGACATGCTGAAGCAAACCCCCAACAGAGGCACATTGGACTAGTGTAGATCACAGAAACCAAGGGATGTTGCAGTGATGCAAGTCTTGATTTATGCCAGTACAGAAAAAACAAACAAACCCGCAGTGCAGATGAGGCTAACCCTGTACATTTCTGCAAAGGAGTTTAAAATACTGTTAGACAACTGTCTTGCGAGCTGTCTTCCTTCCTAAGAAAATACCAAAGCTTTTAACCCTCTTTTGAAACAGTTTTACCTGGACTATAGAGTTGGCAAAAACTGATCTTAAAATCTGTGTATAAAAAGATTTTCCTAAGGCAAATGTAATACAATTGTAGATGGGGGTCTCTGGGTGCTCATAGCTGAAACACTGACCTCGTTTATATTCCACTTCCTAACTTTGATTGATTTAAATTCTTGCATCTATATGTTTATTCATTAATACATTCCCCTCTCACACAGTTTTATATACTGCATACTGGGTAATAATGTAAGAGAATCTCCATATTTTTAAAGCTAAGCTGGCTTTTTATTAAGAGAACTATCGAGAGAGATACTTCAACTGCAGCTAGAATTCCAGCCATGTGTACACAGACTGTCTTCCTGGTGCCCCTCCAAACTCTTCCTTCCAGTAACCTGTTTTCCTCATTCCATGCAGGTTGCTGCACACACTAATTTTACACTCTTGTACATCTTTTGATTTTAGCAGCTTTACACCTATGTAAATAAGTTTGGAATCAGGCCCACTGAATCCTACCCAGGTCAGAAGTGACCAAAAATGTTACCATCAAATGGTTGTTTAGTGGACTCTATGAAACGATTTGCTTGGCTTAATTCAATTCCTAATGGATAGCCACATCACAAAACTACCACTGCAGTTGGCTCTAACTGATACTCTAGTTTGCATTCAGCAAACGGCATGGACTGAACAGGCAAAGGGACTGAATTAACCTCTCACCCTTGTCAGGGGTGTCTCCACATCAAGGCTGAGGCATATGGGGCAGGGTAGTGTGGGGAAACTCATGGTACCACTGACTGTGATATTCCTGTGCTGTGATACACAGAAGGTCCATTCTCCATGGTGCTTGCTCTGCTAACATTGTCAAGAATCCCTGATGAAATGTTCCATACTTCCAATTGCATTATGCACTTATATTTGCTTTACAAAAATATTTCTGTAGGGTTGCTACTTCACAGACTGCGTTCATTGAACATGTAGTCCAATAAGTTTGGGGTGAGAAATGATTTCAGTACTGATCTTAGCAACTTTTAAAGTTGGCTGCTCTCATTCTGTATGGGTCTGCTGGGAAATCATGGGAAATGAATCATTGCAAACAGCTGTGTTTGTAAAGTAAAATAAAATAAGTGTACTGGCATATATCCATTGTATTCTAGTAAAAGCAAAATCAACCAATTTATTACTTAGACATTTACTGATTTATTTAACCTAGGGATTATTTCCACATTACTAGTTTTAGGATGCTAGTGATTTCATAAGAACATTTCTTCAGCTTATATAGTTCAGTGCTGGGAAGAAGAGTCTGTTTCCCAATGAGAATGGAACATTGAATATTCAAAGTGTTTTTACCTTATGAAAATAGCTGATATTCCTAATATTTATAAACTATTTTGATAAAGCATTGGGAATCTGCTGTATCTGATTTCTCAGCACTCAGCTGAAGGGATGTGGACTGTTTTGCAAAGAGACCTTTTCTTGGGCTTGTCAGGAGTTTGAATTAAATTGCTGTTAACTTAAAACATGAAAGGGGTGGGAAAAGAAGACAAGTTTTAAATGGGAGTACTCCGGTTAGTGAAGTTATGCAAGTGTATAAGTGTTTGCAGGGTTGTGACCTAAGTTAGCCACTGTATTGAGTATTAGCTTCAGTATTTGAGTGGGCTCAAGGTGTAGTATGTAGACAATATGTTATAGCATTAAACTGAAAGGGGTAGGTATTTTTAAGGCTTGTCTTCCCAGTAGGGTAATGCATATTAATGGAGTGCTTTTTAAAGCACACTAACACGTTGCACACTAACTGGTCTGTGCAGTTCCTGTTGGCGTGCACTAAAAGTGTCCTAGTGTACTTTAACAGACTGTTCAGTGTGCACCAGCAGGGTCTGCATGGACCAGTTGGTGTGCAACACATTAGTGTGCTTTGGAACTCATTATCCGCTGTGTAGACATGCCTTGAGTTATACCATTTTTAAAACTTGTTTCTCCACACTTTGTGTTTTTAAGTTAAGACCTAATCAAAGAATAGGCATACTCTGGGGAGTACAACTAAGCACGCGTATAAGGGTTTGCAGGAGAGTTTGAATGGAACTTCACCCCAAGAGTCCATCCTGTATCACAAGTGCTTTAGGTTCTGCAGTAACTGCCTATGAGTTTCCAGCTGGAATTCAGATACCATGGTGATAACACCGTACAGGAACCTGAAAATGATGGAACAGAATTGAAGGTCTGCCTTTAACCCCAAATGGTGTGGGGCCTGATTAACTGAGAGACTGCAGCCCTCCTTGTAATACAATGGTTTATTTGCAATCACGGGGAGGAACTCAGTGATGTGTAGGAGGGAGATGCTGGCAAGGCATTCTCCATGAAAATTCCTTTATGCTAGAACTCACTTCCCCCTTGGTCTGTCTGGCACAGCCCAGAACTATTAACATTATAGATGTTTTGCAAAGCCACTTTCTTCCATGCCTTTATAGAGGAGAGTATCTGATGAGGAGTTTTTATTTGGAGGATTGATAGGTTAAGTATTCATGACACCACAAGTAGTTTATTATTAGTGATTATATTTTTGAACTGAGATTGCAAGGGTGCCCAATGTATGTGTTAGCGGAATGTTTAAAAAATAATTGGTAAATGGTGTTAGTTTTAATTAAATAGTAGAGTTGGTTGAAAATCCCCTCTTTTTAAAATGGCAAATGGCCTGGTATTAAATGAAAATCTTATTTTTGTTTCAAATTCTCTGGAAAAAATATTTGGTTTCCAGTAAAATTTTTGAGTTTTTGTCAAACAAGAACCATTTTCAAGGAAATGTTTTGGAAAAATGACAACAAAAATATTCCACATGCAAAATAAGTGGCATTTTGAAACAACTAATTGAAAGAAATATAAATAAAAATAGCTGAGGTTTCAATCTCTTGTCTCTTCTTCCAGTTTTCCAGTCCTCCAGTGAAAGCAACAACAACAACAAAAAATGGGGGGGGAGGGCAAGGGAAAAGAATACCCTGATATTTCTAATGCACAAACACATGGAAAAAGACCTTCTTTAATTTAAAAAAAAAAGTCAGGTCATCTTTATTCATCATGCAGAAGGCACAAATAAACAAACAAACACATAAAAGCACAAACCTTTTTTATTTGCTGTTACCGTTAAAGGCTGGCAGCCATAATAAATGGAAACAATACAGTGAAAGCCTTAGTATCCTGTCAGCAGTAGAATTTTTTTTTTATGCTGATGTATATTCCATTTTCCATGAGTGGAATTAGGTCTATATAGAACAATATGAATTTTACTGAGTAGGTGTTAGTTTTGTCTTTTCATTTTAATTTCTAAATACTGACCAATCATCCAAAGCTAACTCATCATAGTTCTTTGGGACCATGGAGAGGGGGTGCCTCCTCCTAGCATTCAAAGAAACACCTGTTAGAATCATGCCTAGTCATGGCATGGATAATTGGGATGGGAGTGGAGAGGAAAGTGCATCTTGTACTCCCTTCCCCCATTTCAGTTTACCTTCACAAGACAGGACAGGATTTGGCCCTAACGATTTCCAAAGTATCCAGAGGTTATTTTAAATTCCTAGGCTTGGAGATTCAATGTCTGCACAATGGCATGTGTGTTGCACTTGCTGCTCTGCATTCAGGGCACGTAGTGCTGTATCCTGTACTGTCACAGCACAGGTCACTGGCGCATGCCAATTAAAACACATCACTTGTGTTTACATACTGCAGTGCAATGTGCTGTGATGAGATACTAAAATTTCTTAAATCCTGAGATGTAAACTGGAATTGATTAGTATGCAGAAAAGCATCCAACTACATTTTAGAATGCACTGGACATGTGTGGTTTCTTTTCCATAAGGTGCAGTGCTGGTGAAGCACTGTGTCAAGGTCGTTTAAAGCACAGAGTCCCTTGTTGGAGTTGGACACACAGAAGCACAGACTTTTTTTTTTTTTTTTTAAATAGCCTTTTCCCTCAAGTCCCCATTTTCCCTTGCTTAGAGTCACCTCTTTCCCATGTTGTACAAACATGTTTAGTACACACAAACTCCTGCTGCCAAAAAAAAAAAAAAAATGTCAGAGAGACTGAAAATTTCCTCTGGTTTCAGGGAATGTATTTTCCTCCTTTGAGTTTTATGACCTGGGATTTAAGGTTCAGGAACTTGCTTGTTATTTTTTCCTGGTTGTTTGACGTAGGTTGGGAGAATATAATTTTTCCTTGTAAAGATGTTTTGTTTTGGAAATGGTCCCAGTGAAAATAAACTCATGCCAGCTTTTTTGCACAACTGCACTTGGGCTGTGTTCTGAGAGTTTTTCATCCACCTGTTAGCCACAAAGGTTGCTCTACAGGTTACCAGGTGGCTAACCGGATAGGCACAGGGAAAAGGTTTTGTCCTTGCAAGTGCACACTGATCACTGTCCCTTTGCCCAGTAACCTAAATGGCCTTTTCAGGTGAGCTGGCCAAAAATATTTCCTGATTTGTGGTTGGCCAGACCCCTTTTCCTTCATTGTTCTGACCATAATTGGCCAAATTCATCTCTGACATAAGTTCAAACTCCTTCACTTCCTCCCTCCAGCCCTTGCCTGCTGCATAGTATTATGTCAGGTATTAAGTCTAATTGTAATGGGTGCAATTTCCCCATTCAGGATATCATGAGTTTCTTTATACTATGCCTCTGACCTAGTTGAGCCAAATGGGATGGGGGAGCAGATATGGCCAAACCATCTCCAGTAGGTTGTCTAACTTTCTGAAATACCTTTTGAGTACTGTGAGAATTGTGCTGGGAAGTACTCTTGCTATGCTTTTATAATGGAGTAGCAAGACTCCTCCCACCATACCATCCTCTTACCAGATGTTTCCCCTCTGGCCAGCAGCTTTAACTGCTTCTCCTTCCTTCTGCCAGGTACTGCTATGTTGGGGTAGAAGGGCTAGAGGAAGCATAATTTAGCCACATGAGATTTTAACCACTTCTCTACAGCTGATTTTTATTTCATTTAATAGAGGGATATGATTCACTTCATACCATTTTTTCTTCTATCACATTTGATAGTAACTCTCAAATACCTGATATGAGTTTTAGTCCCTCTCAAATTAAATAAAGATTCCAGGCTTCTCTGTTCTTTATATTTGAGTCCTGTTGGAAGGACCTCAGTATCTGTAGTTCACCTGGGATTAAAAGAGGACACCACTTCTCTTTGTTTCATTCTGTTTGGCAGAGGAACTACTACATTTTTAACCATAAGGTTAGCATTAGCCGTTTGCACTTTGTTTTATTGTCCTGCTGTTTTAATTCCATATTCATCAGAACTGTTTTTAAACTAGTGTTCCACAGGGCATCATAAATAATGCACAGGTGAGAAGGGAATGAACAGAGCCAACCAAGATGTGTTGGTTTGGATATTGCCTATTGAATCTAATTATTGCTCAAAGGGGCGCATAAAGTGTGGTGGTGCATCTCTGCATGCTGGCTCCTACCTTAAATTCCTGTAGCTTAGCTAGAAGTTCCACCCAACCCTTCTCTATACCAAGTAAGAGAAGACCACGCTCTTCTTTCACATTTTAATGAAGTTTACTAGCCTCTTGTGCTTTATCTGTAATAAGAGGTATATAGTATCAGAGGGGTAGCCGTGCTAGTCTGAATCTGTAAAAAGCAACAGAGGGTCCTTCCAATAGGACTAACAGAAGTATTGGGAGCATAAGCTTTCGTGGGTAAGAACTTGCATCTGAAGAGGTATATAGTTGTTTTGGTTGGGCAGTAATTGATTTTGGTAATTTAACACTCATTAACTAGTCTCTTAATCAAATAAATGTTGTTGGATCCTTTTAAAAATTTTCATAAAAGTTTGTGACGTTTTCCCAAATGTCATGTGGGTCAACTTTCTAGTGCCCTATGTTATCTAACTTGGGGCAACAATATGTCATTCCCTTGAAGTTCTCAGTTTATATGCTAGGTGCTGTGGCTTTGTTCTTTCTCTTGTAATACCCTTGCTCTTGCCCACTGAGTGCTTTCCATGATCAATGCATTGTTTACCTCTGACATTAACTAGTTCTTTTATTATCTTTTGTGCTCCTATATTTCTGTGTTTATTTCCTGTATTTTTGAACCTCCACAGTGAAGCTGTTGCTTTTGGGTGCTAACCTTCTCCTCTTGCCCAATGCAAGACTGATTAGTTTCCCCCAACCTACAGTTTAAGATGTCTCATCATAGTCTTCCTTAAGATACCTTTAGAGTCATTGACTTAATAAACATTTTAAAGCTCATCCACCAAAGTATGCCAAAGCATTATGTAAATTATTATTAATTTTTCTGGGGGGTTGAGCAAAATCATCATCATACAAAGCAAGTGTTACTCATTTGCAGTATCCAGACCATGCATATCTTTGTATGTATTATAAGTCAAAATAGTGAGACTGCTGCAGCTCCATGAGTGGGACCATGAAAGAGCATTCTGGGGCAGGTGTTGGCATGAAGGACCTGATCAGCATAATTGAGCATGGATTCCTGGCAGCAATAATCTGCCTGGGCATGAGGAGGCGGAAAGAGTGGGAGAAAACGGTGTGTATGTATCAGGGGGGCAAGAGGGGGGGGCAAGTGGGGCAATTTGCCCCAGGTCCCCCAAGAATATAGTATTATATAGTATTGCAACTTTTTTTTAATGGAAGGGGCCCCCAAAATTGTTTTACCCCAGGCCTCCTGAATCCTCTGGGCGGCTCTGGTATGTATGTTCATATATAGGCTCCTACCACTGCTGATTTTGCAGCATTAGTATGCATCTATTCTTTTGTCAAACCCGGAAGAATGCCAGAATTTGGCTCTGAGTGCATATTGCAAGCAACAGAATCTATCTTTTCCCATGGTTTCCTTAAGCATAAAGGAGGTCTATTTCACCCTTCATATGACTGTGTAATGGGAGCTATAAATGGATCTGGAAAAGAAGAACAGTTAAGGTCTTGCTGAAGATGTACCCTTTGAAGAATGAATATTTTAAAGTGAATGTATAAATGGAGAGAGGATAGAATGACAGCTAAAACTCTACCTCCTGAAGTGTAGCAGGTAGCTGATAAAAGATTTTGACAACTTTACTTATGTATTTAATCCAGGTCTTTCACTCTAAAAACAAAGTCTCTCTCTTGTTCCATATCATATGTTTCAACTTGAAGTTTGGCTTCCCATATCCATGAGCTGGTAGATGAGTGGTAGAAAAAAATTCTCGGAACAAGAATACTTTGAATTTACTACGTGTGGGTTTTTTTAAAGTTGGCAGGTAAAGAGAATTCTTTGTACAGATGTTGGCAGTACAATAAGACATGGGTGATAAAACTAAATGTGGAAAATTACTACATAGCCCAGAAAGAGTGAAATTGAAACGGCTGTTTCAGGAACATTATGTTTCCAGTATGGTAATGCTCCACACGAACCCGTCTGGAAGCTGAGCATTTATTGTGCAGCTTTTAAAAATGAATGACACAATTTTTTAAAGCGAGCAACCAGAAGTGTAACCTTATTTTTAAATAGTTTCATGCACTGGAGGAAGCGAGTGAAAGTTTTGGCCGTGATCAGAACTGCAAGGCGAAGACAGTGCTGCTGCAGGGAAATCTCTTTAAAAAAAGCCACTATAAAGAAAAAAGCCACTATAAAGCCACTTTTTTTCTTGTGCCACTTTGATGTTGCAATCATATAGCTGTGTGTACTGACCTCTTGAGTGAAACCAGTTTAACATGCATCATGACATTTATGCCACTGTATAGGGGTCAGTACAGAGCTACACAACTCTAGAGGTACGTCTTGACTACCCGCCGTATCGGCGGGTAGCAATCGATTTATCCAGGATCGATATATCGCGTCTCGTTAAGACGCGATATATCGATCCCCGAACGTGCTCACCGTCGACTCTGGAACGCCACCAGAGCGAGCGGCGGTAGCGCAGTCGACGGGGGAGCCACGGTCATCGATCCCACGCCGTGTGGACCCCAGGTAATTTGATCCCCACCCCCCCCAGTGTAGACCAGCCCTAGGAGTGCCAGGAAAACTGTGCTACAGGCAAACACAGTCTCTCACAGGGTTGCTCCATGCATTGGGAGGACCCCAAAACCCTGCTTCAGGAAAGCACTGAACTTAAATCACATGCTTAAGTCCTTGGTACTCCTAGAAGTGTTTGGCTCTGCACTGCTCCTTACATGGGGAAGTGGTATAATCTAGCCCTTATATATTTATTTTCTTTCCATGGATCCTATATGTGACAGAGTGACATACCACATTAGGTATGCTAGGAGATAAGTTTGCCTGTTCAAAAGCTAAGAGGTTTCCCCTTTGCTGGGGAACAGTTAATATGCACACTTTTTAGTTATAAAGTCTAGTTCAGTAGGACTTATGCGTGTGCTTGTTTTACTAATTTGGAGGCACATCAGTGAGAAGGCCCTGTGGGAGTGCATAGACTGCCAGCATGTACAAGCCTTCAGCACGCTATTCTGCCCCTCTGCAGCCAAGCAAGGGGCCTTCAGTGTCTGGCCCAAAGTGAGATAGATACATTTTGAATAGAGCAAGTTTGTGCAGACAGTGTTAGCGCTCTTCTTTCCTGACTTTCATTTCACAACCAGAATAGTTTTTTAGAGTAGAGGCTTTTGATGGGTTTTTTAAATTTGTTTGTTTTATGGAATAAGTCTATAACTATCACATCTTCTACAAAGAAGGGTTTTTGTTAAAATGCACCACATGTACAGGGTTTTTTTTTTTTTTTTTTTTTTTTTTTTAAGGAGTGCCTCATGTTCTTTCTATTGTGAGTACAACTTTATATTCCCTGGGTTCTGATGCTGGCTGGGAGACTTGTTCTTTGCATTCTGATGATGTCTGATGTCGTTCTTGGCAGGAACCTTTTTAAACCGTCTTGCTTAAGTGAAAATGTGGTGGTTACGTTTCTAAGGAAGCACTGAAAAAACAAACTAGAAAATGGCGTATGCAACTTCAAAGGAGGTTGTGCAAAGTCCACGTACAAAGACCAAAGCAGTGAAACCATGCTGGGAATGGCAGAGGAGAAATTTGTGCTCTGGATAAGAGTAGACTATATCGCTGTGGAGACTAGCATGTTTGTTGCCGGAGGTCAAATAAGAAACCCTTGGAAAAAATATTGCAGTGTAATAGCAAGAATAAATCTATTGAGGGAATATACATAGTTGATTATGGGGGCAGAAGGTGAGGGTAATAGAAAAGCTAGCTTAGAGAGTGTAACAAAGCTATTGAACTCCTTGGAACAAATAATCAAAGGTTAAGAAATGTAGCAATAAACGTTAAGTTTGTAAAGTCATATTTTGAAGAAATTGAAAGAGCAAACAAACGAACATTCGCTTTTTCCCCCATCACCCTCCACATATGGGACACCCTTCCTGAGCTAGTCCTAAGGCTGCTACCCTCTCTGCATTCACATTCCTCCTCCTGACCTGCTTCTGTTGAGAAACTCTCAAGAAGTAAATCAGTTAATAATGGCTAGGTACATCAGGAGTTTAAGATAGTTGTTATATATGGCTGAAACTATCATATAGCAGGATGCAGCATACTTAACCTTTAAAATTATATGTGTATGTGTAATTTTAAAGGACAAACATACTGTACCCTTATCCCTCACCCTTCATCTGTTTGACTGCTTTGGAGACACTATGGTCCCATGGATAGGCCATCAGTACTGGGAGGCAGGAGACTTGGATTCTATTGCTAGTTTTGTCACTGATTTCTTGTGTGACTTTAGACAAGTCACTTCCCTTCTCTGTGCCTCAGTTTTCCCATCTGTGCAATTGGGCTAATAATACTTTTGTAAGGGGCTTTGAGACCAGGGGATGAAAAGGGCTATATAAGTAGTAAGAACTGTTTTTGGACTGTAAGCTCCTTAAGGCATAGACTTTGTCTTGCTCTATATCTGTACAGTGAATTGCGTGTTCTTGAGAAATATTGTAAATAATGCTTTGTGTCAACTTTCACAGAGTTGGTGACTGTACAAACATTTGAATTAAACAAGGGATACAAATTTTGCAGGGTAACAAATGAGAAGTGTGTGTAGATCAACCAGTTGGTATTCCAGCTGGGTGAATAATGGAGAAGGGAACCTTCAGCCTCTCTGTTGAAACTAGTTCCGGTTGGTGATGGTGCCCATTGCTGCTGCTGATGTAAATATTGTAGATAGATGTAAATTAGTGCCAATGTAAATACTAGGGGTGGGGGAGTCTCAGAAGGCTTGGATTTGGAGGCACTTTAGGTAAGCACCCAAAAGTTTGGATGGTTTTCCAAAGCTTATCTGAGCTATTCAAAATGTTTGAGTCTTATCAGCTAGCCTGGAAATCTTGAAACTAGGCTTTCCAGCACCTCCACTTAGCGTGCTGGCAGAACTACCAGTAGAAATTGTGGAAGAACAGTTTTCTAGTAGTTGTTAACCATTCTGGTTCTAGACTTGGCTAGAAGTGAAGAAACACTCATCTGAGCATTTCTGGCTTACGGAAATGTCTCTCTAGGTTGTCAACTAAGAAGCCCTGAGATAAGAAATTTAAGAGCAAGCCTGAGGAGAAAGATTGAGCTGAACTTCATCTTATTATAAATGTCTTTGTTAATAAATCCAAGCCTCAGGAAAGGGGAGAGATTTGATTCAGCCTAATGTGTTGACTGTGTTTCAGATGTGCAAGGCAATTGCTTACAGATAGCAAGGTAATCTATGAGAATTAGCATTGTAATACCAGTTTCAGAGAAGAAAATCTGAAAACTCCATAAATGCTAGGTTTCAATAACCTACAGGGAACCTAAAGTTACTAGCAGCAATCTGACAGATTTTCAGACTCTACAATAAGTGTTGTACTCCTCACACGTTACATTTCTCATGCCCATCCATTTAACAACTTAATCAAAACATCAGAAACAGTCTCAGACAGCGCTATTACTATGTGAACGACTTGCAGTAGCTGTGCCAAGGGAAGGATTTTCCTGTTGGAATGGGCAAGTGGTACTGTGACTGCTTTCTTTCAAGCGTTTCCTCCAAGGTGGAGAGTAAATTTAATCTACAGCCAGGACTCTCTAGGAGATCCACATGTATAGATTGCACAGGAGGTAAGCTAAATCAACACAACTCACTGGTACACCTCTACCCTGATATAACACTGTCCTCGAGAGCCAAAAAATCTTACCTCGTTATAGGTGAAACTTGCTTTGATCCGCCGGAGTGCGCAGCCCCGTCCCCCCGAAGCACTGCTTTACCACGTTATATCCAAATTCGTGTTATATCGGGGTAGAGGTGTACTCTAGCCCTGTCACCTTCCCAGAAAGCCCTGCCCATTTTCTGGGCTGTAGCAGCAGACTTGGGGGCTCTTCAGAGCAGTGGGCATTACACTTGCCTTGTACCACTGTGACCCCAACCCGCAGAGGCCTAGGGTGAATTGGGCCCATGGTTTGCAGTATACATAAAGAGCCATAACCTTGACAGTGAATTATAGCATTGAGCTATTAACAATGCCAAATTCACTTTGAGAATTAGGAGAAAGTGATGAACCAATAACTCTTCTCGGTACTTTGCTGAGTGGGCAAAATTACCTTCACAACAAACGACTTCACTTATTAAAAGAGATCTGCAACTTAATTAAGGGAGAGGTAAAAGTGAAAACTAAACTCTAGGGAAATAACATCTCTTCCCATCATTAATTAAAATAAAATGACACTGAGCTAACTTTTCCAACAGAGAAAGTATTCTTTCTGGTAATGGTTTGTGTTTCATACAAGTCTGTTCCCCTATCAACTCCTACATGCCCTTGTTCTGAATATCTGAACTTCTCAGTGGGAGATTTTGATCTGAAAAAATGCTCACTAAATAAGAGAAATATCAGCTAGTGCTGCTGTGTTTTGTCGGTGGCATGGAGAGTGGAGAGGAGAATAATAGATGAACCCTTCCCTCCAACTTTTAATAATCTGCTCACAACTCCTTCTACGTGATGCGTATTCACAAATCTGAAGTCCTCTAGCCAAGCCTTGTTCAAATCTAGCTGTTTTGCGGTGGGATACTTGTGCAGAAGGCCTATGCAAAGCCCTCTGTGTCACTTAAACTTGTAACCTAGAGTTTAAGTGATGGGCAGGGCTTTGTGGAGGTCCTTTTCAATGGCAATGAATCTCATTCTTACTGAATATTTGTATAGTAACATCTGCTGGGTGGTTATAGGTCTGTCAGCATTTTCATTATAAATCCTGTTTGCAAGGATTTATAGCTCATCCATTTAAAAACTCACAGCCAGCCTGAAACTTGACTTAATAGGTCTTAGCCTTGGACTTTCATTACCTCGCTGCTGATCTCTGAATTTACTTGCTAGGTCTAAAAGAGGTTCATTTGAAACGGGTGATTTATGGTCTGCATACATTCAGCCTGGTTGGAGGATGGAGTTTGTTCAAAGCTAATTCCTTTTTGAACAGTCTTCTTTGGCTTCTTGTTAAATGCATTCACTATAGAAATTTTCTTATAAAGTCAGCTGAACTTTTAACCCATGCTAGTTTTACTTCATTGCTTCCTTATTCCTCTATAATGTTGTAGTCTCAGTTCTGCTCTAAACAATTTTCCCTCCTCCCCGGGGTAGTATTAATACCTGGCTAACTTGTTGCAGGTATGTGCATAGTTAATCATTTTACAGTAGAGTTTTGTTTTTAATTTCTTATCATGTAGAATATTTTGGATGTTAGGTTATCTTTCTTTTAAGGGAATTTGTTTGACACATTCAGGTTTATAAATCCATCAGAAATGCTTTGATTTTGTAATATATATACCAGTTTTTTATAGGAATGATACACACTTCTATAGTACACTAGCATTACTGTATTCCGAATATATTACAGTCAGTATCATCGTCTCTTTACAATTTCATGTTATTCAAACTAATTGGTTTATCATCACTTTGGCAATATCACTTGTTTTACAATTTCCAGTTGGGGAGGGAGGGGTTGTTTGTTCATTTGTTTTGGGTTGTTTTTTTCCCCCATTTTGACAGTAGCTTTGGCTTGTTGTGTCTGTTTCTAGTTCAGTTTGTAAACTGATGCGCAAATGACATCCCGTTGTAATTGTTCCAGAGAAACTCAACACCCAAGATGCTCTGGATGTATTTCACTATAATGAAGTAAAACTGTCTCCTTGGAACAGGCGAACAGAAATGTGCAAACTGACAAGTATGGCCCATTTATTATAGTTCCCATTTCGATCACCCTGGTTGTGTTAGAAAGGGATTTTATAAACGAATGGATGTAAGCTGATGTGCCTCAAAGAGACCACTGTCTCTGGCAAATGAGCCACTTTCCTCTCTTTTATAAGACCTGCTGCTTCACTGCTGCATTTAAGTAGATAAAACTGAGACAAGTCTGCCTCCTTCTCGCCTGTAATTTCAAGGTTTCAAACCATTGCACTCGGTCTATCTTCCAAGGTTAATTCACTTAACCGGTACCACCAGTCAGAAAGGTTTGCTGATAACTGGACAATCCCCTGCCTTAACCAGTTATTACATACACTGTCCTCCAGAGTGTCTAGGCTACAAAATGAAAAGGAGCATTAAAATACAAAGCCACAAAATAATGTTGCAGTGTCCAATAGTTAAAATAAATTTAGTCTGAAACCTCCTCTTCTATCTTTATTATAGTGTTTCTCAAGCAATCTGGGGCTGGTTCCTACTTTCACAGACCTCAAGGAGAATTTTGCCATTGACTTCAATGGGGTAAGGTATAACCGGGCTGCTGCTTTCTGAGTAGTCCCTTGTGGCCACAGTTCTCCTTGTGGTGGTCTTCTCTTCTCCCTCTTCACACACTCCCCACAGCCTTTGTTATGAGTTCTATCACCCTCCATTTGGGGTGGTTTAATGCCCACAAACAGTTCCAAATAATAAAGGCCATCACTGCAATCCAAAGCTTTATGCTTATCTCTGGCCTTTCTGCCCTTCACAAGGTCACCTTTCCTAGCTTTGTTTGCCTGGAATTCAGTCTTCTGGCTCCAACTTCCTTCTTTTGGCACTCTATATACTACCCTCTTCCAGAGAGCTCTTCCCAATTGGCTCGGAGAGAGGGGATCCCTGCCCCACTCTACACTATAGGGCTCCTGATCTTGGGCCCTTAAAGGAACAGGGTCCTGGAATTTTCCTCCCAACTTAGTCCTAATTCCCCAGAACCACTTCCTCTCTCCCACTACTGGGCCATTTCCTGGGTCTTTGTTCTTTTCAGCTCCTTGGAATGTGGTCTTCTGGCACCATTCACTCTTAAAGGGCCAGTATACCCAGTTACAAAGGCATGGGCCCTTTCTCATATGGAAACTGGTGCTGTACCAAAAGGCAAAATCTTTATTAAATGAGTATTTAGCTCATGTTTATATGATTTGTTTTGTCCCAAAGGGACCCAAAACACTTCACAAATTATGAACTCAAATCTTGGCTTTGTCACAAGTCTAATGAAGGGGCGGCATGTTATTGCTCTGACTCTCAGTCTGCTTCCTGGGTTCTCCCTTGCTCCAACGGGGATATAGCCAGGGCCAGGTGTATACTTGGCACAGCATCTCTCTGTGTCTCTCTCCCTCTCTCTGCTGGTGCAGCTATGCTGGCTAGTGCATTGGGGGTAGAGCTAAGGCTTTGTCTAGTCTCTGCTGGGGGGTGTTGTGATGGAAAATAATAGCTTTGTGGAGGCTACATCTCCCCCTGTACTGCTACCCCTGGCATGTGGAGCCCATAGAGGGGAGAAAGAGCATGTCTTAATACCCACTTCAGCCTCTGCATATACAACTTTGCCTTATTTATAATAATAAATATACTTAGTGCTACTGTACTACATCTTGTCTTGAAACCACTTAAAACAAATTAAATAACCGTTATTAGGGGGTTATTTTACCCACCCCTACTTTAGGGGATTGGCGACTGTATTCCTAATATTATGTGGAAATTTTGGAATTAAGTATGAGTGACTAGAAATGAGCTGGAAGACTGGATGAAGGAAATTCTGCCCTTACCAAAGGGAGATGCAGCAGAGCGTAGTAACTATCATACCATCTCCCTGATATTGCACATGAACGAAGCGGTGCTCTACACAATCCAGGATCACATGAAACAATGGATAGAAACAGAACTACCACCACAAGAAGTTGATTTCCGAGTAGGCCAAGACACATGTGGCCAAATCATGAGTATCCGTCACATTATTGAAAAAATGCAGAGAATACCATCATTCATTGATCATGTGCTTCACTGACTACACAAAAGCATTTGATATCGACTGCCAGGACCATCTTTGGAAGATACTGGCAGACATGGGGATTCCAGAACTCTTACTGAACTCCTCATAAGTTTCTACCACCAACAACAGACCCCAGTGTGAACAGTAGTAGAAGACAGAGAATAATTTTCCACTGGACAGGGTGTGAGACAAGGATGTATTTTGTTCCCACGTCTCGTTAACATATACACAGAATTTATTATGAGACAAGCCTTGGAAGGTTTTGACAAAGTGAATGGAGCTGGGATTTCCATTGGTGGACACGTGACCTCAGATATGCTGACATGACGGTCTGTGCTTCAGCCATTGGTACAATGCAACAAATATTGGAGTCTGTAAAAACAGTTAGTGAGGAATCTATACTCCAGAGAAGATCCTGGCAATTACAGGCCGGTAAGCCTAACTTCAGTACTAGGCAAATTGGTTGAAAGTATAGTCAAGAACAGAATGATCAGAGACATAGATAAACGTGATAGCTTTGGGAAGAGTCAACATGGCTTTTGTAAAGGAAAACCGTGCCTCATTCTCTGAGGGAATCAACAAACAGGTGGACAAGGGTGATTCAGTGGACATTGTGTACTTGGACTTTCAGAAAGCCTTTCACAGCATCCCTCTCCAAAGGCTCTTCAACAAAGTAAGTAGTCATGGCATAAAATGGAAAGTCCTCTCCTGGATCAGTAACAGGTTAAAAGATAGGAAACAAACTGCAGGAATAAATGGCCATTTTTGAAGTGGAGAGGGTAAATAGTGAGGTCCCCCAAGGTCTGGATTCCTACTGGGACCAGGGCTGTTAAAAATATTGATAAATGGACAGGAAAAGGGGATAAACAGTGAGTTGGCAAAGTTTGTGTATGATGCAAAATTACTCAAGATAATTAAGGCCAAAGATAACTGTGAAGAGTTACTAGGAGATCTAACAAAACAGGGTGACTGAGCAACAAAATGGCAGATGAAATTCAGTGTTGACAAGTGCAGGCTAATGCACAGTGGAAAACATAATCCAAACTACACATACAAAATTATGGGGGTCTAATTAGCTGTTACCACAAGAGATCTTGGCGTCATTGTGGGTAGTTCTCTAAAAACTTTGGCTCAATGTGCAACAGCAGTCATAAAAGCTAACAGAATATTAGAAACCATTAGGAAAGGGATAGCTCAGACAGCAAATATCATAATGCCATGATATAAATCCACGGTACAACCACAACTTGAATACTGCATGCAGTTCTGGTAGCCCCATCTCAAAAAGGATATGTTAGAATGGAAAAGGTACAGGGAAGGGCAACAAAAATGGTTGGGGGTATTGAACAGCTTTCATATGAGGAGAGTTTAAAAGTCTGGGACCGTTCAACTTAGAAAAGAGATGACTGGGTGGGGGGGAATATGATAGATGTCTTTAAAACCATGAATGGTGTGGAGAAAGTGAAAACGGAAGTGTTATTTACCTCTTCACATAACACAAGAACCAGGGAGTCACCTAAAGAAACCAGTTTGCACCAGGTTTAAAACAAAGGAAGTACTTCTCCACGTAGCACATAATCAATCTGTAGAACTCGTTGCCAGGGGAAGTTGCAAAGGCTAAAAGTATAACTTGATTTAAAAAAGAACTAGACAAGATCATGGAGGATAGGTACATCAATGGCTATTTGCCAAGATTGTCAGGGATGTAAACCCATGCTCTGAGTGTCCCTAAACCTCTGATTGCCAGAAGCTGGGTCTGGAGGAGAGGAGATGGATCACTCAATATATTACCCTGTTCTATCCATTCCCTCTATAACATTCTGTGGTGCAATCCAGACCAGTGAGGTGCTGTGTTGCCACCTGACTTGCAACGTTGGGTGCCTTACAATGCTTTGCTGCTGTAACTCCCAACCTGGACATCTCACAAACAGCCAAATAGAATGTGGGTCACACCCTGGGTGTCTTAGTATAGCTGCAGCCTGTCAGCACATTCCAATCACACTCTGGCTTCCACCAGCCTTGGTCACTAGAATGGGGACCCAAACACACTCCCAGTCCCATGTTTTTCCTCAAAACATGTGTTCTGCACTGTCCAGCCCTGTCCTGGACAGTTCAGATATTGGAGGTCCATTGCCCCTGTAAAGGTCAATATCTAATAGTTTGCTTCTTTAAATGGAGTTACCCACACAGTTCAGTTTAGTGTTGATTAAAGAATATAACAAGTTCATTTAACTACAAGGAGATAGATTTTAAGTAGAAGCATAAGACATTAAAGTCAGAAAGGGTCACAAGAGAAATAAAAATAAAATGCTTTCCAGTAACTAAAACATAACAAACTAGACTTGGTTCAAGGTGAAAATCTTGCTACACATTCCCAGCAATGCTGCTAACCAAATTCTTAGGTCAGAACCCTCCCCAAAGTCCAAAGGCTGGTTCCTTTGTCCTCTCAGGTGAAAGAGAGAGTGAGTGAGAGAGATAAAGAGAGAATACCTGGGGTGTTTTTGCCCCTCACTTTTATAGTCCAGTCCCCCTTTGAAGTGGATTCTGCTGAGGATTACCCCTCAAAGCAAAGTTTATTCAAATGGTAACAAAGATAACATGGCGTTTGGGGGTGAAGGCGCCCACATGCTCTTTCATCTCCCCTGTGTATGGTGACATGCTGTTTTGCCTTGTCTCCCTCTTACTGTCTCAAGGATCTTGTTTACTACTTATATGTAAATTGAGGTAAACACATATTCCTTTGTTTAAGATAGACCTGCTTAGCCACGCCTGTCTAGTCGGGGCTGTGTGGGTTTGAATGTGTGCTACCAACATCATACAGAGGAAATTCATAACTTTACATATATTGTTGCTACTTACATTTCACCATGATATTACTGACCAGCAAGTTACTACTTTTCAAATGAGAACCTCACAAGGCATATTTTGTACAAAGATTATTACAATGGTATGTATACAGGGGTGCATTCAATCACACCCTCTGAAGCATCTGGCACAGGCCACTGCCTGAAGACAGGATACTGGGATAGATGGACCGTTTTTCTCAATAAGTTCACATTGGTCCCATCAACATGTCCGCATTATGGGTTTGATTCTGCATGTTGCTGAGCACTGCTATAAAGGTAAGAGGCCCCCTGAGCTCCCAATGAAGTCATTAGATGTTGAGGAAGCTTAGCCCTCGCAGGAATACTCACAGAATCAACTCTGTTATGAAAATACCAATATAGGGCTACAAACCCAACACAGACAACTCCAGCCATACTTTATGTTCTTACCCTATATAGGCAACTCAATACAAATGGTATGTTATTAACAGTAATATCTGGAATGTTTATATACAACTTTCCATTGCACCTTAACAGAACTAAGTTCACCTTGTCTCTCTCAAAGAGGAGAGAAAACAGTACATGTTACATAGAGACAGTGTGGTGCAGGGTTTACAGTGGATTACCAGGACACAGGACCTTTGGCCTCTACCACTGACTTAGTATGTGGCCTTGGGGAAATTATTTAATCTTATCTTTTCAGTATCTCAGTTTAACCTCACTGTCTCCTCATGCACCTCACCATCTCTCATATCTACCCGTCTTTAACTTAGATTGTAAACTCTTTACGGAATAGACCATCTTTTTATGTTTGCACAGTGCCTAGCAAAATGGGACCCTGGCCTCTAGATGCTAGCACAATAACAAATAGCAATAATGATAATACTCCATCTGTAAAATGGGTAGTTGACATCAGTTGCGAAACTCCCAGGGCCTTTAATAGGAGCAAGTTTAGGCCACTGGGGCTTTATTCTGTAAAATGCTCAGCTTCCTTGTCGCCCATTGACTTTGATAGGAATTAAGAGCACTCAATGCCTTGCAAGATTGTGATCTGGGTCTTAAAAATGAGGGGGCCTAGAAACATCTGGAAGCTCTATTTTTATATTAGTACTTTTATTAAGAGCTTCTGAGCTCTGTGCTGATTTCTTCATGCAAGTGCAGCATGGCACACTGCTGTCTTTCAGTGCCTCTCCTCCATTACTTCTCAGTTTCTGTAGCAAGTCACTCTAGCTAGTGCACTGCCCCTGTAATAGTAGTTTTAGGGCTGGTCCACACTAACCCCCCCACTTCGAACTAAGATACGCAACTTCAGCTACGTGAATAACATAGCTGAAGTCGAAGTATCTTAGTTTGAAATTACTGCGGGTCCATACGCGGCAGGCAGGCTCCCCCATCGACTCCGCGTACTCCTCTCGCGGAGCAAGAGTACCGGCGTTGACGGCGAGCACTTCCAGGATCGATCCGGGATCGATTTATCACGTCTAGACAAGACGCGATAAATCGATCCTAGAAGATCGATTGCTTACCGCCGGACCCGGAGGTAAGTATAGACGTACCGTTAGAGGGCGGTCACCAATGATGATAGCCTCAGTAACATTCCAAAGGAAGGTTGCCATGATTTTTCTTTTCACCTTCTAAGTACGATTTCAGGGCATTTTGGAGAAGCTCTCTGTTTATACTGCTGATTAGCATCAGGATTTCCAGTTATAAACCCTTGAGTCATTTCCCATTACAAAACATTTAATACATTTTCCTGGGCCCACCTCCTCATGAGTCAGAAATGTATGACTGCAATACACTCTTCAACTGTTAAACTGGGGAACCAATCTCTCTTTGCCTTCTTTCCAGAAGAGCGTGGATTTGATTTGTGTCTGTGTAAATGATCACATAAAATTGCTTGTGCTTTTGAAGGTGAATAACATGAAAATGTATTGAATTCCTCTTGCTTTCTTTCATCCTGTCTTATACAAAGGCAATACTGATCTGAAATCAGGTGGTAACTTTAGATATAAAAATCTCACTGTATTCTTCATGTGGCAAGTATTTTGTCCTTTTATTTTTCGTGTTTAGGAAATAGTTGAAAGGAGGCAGATAATAAAGACCTATTCTCCACACCTTCCTAGGGATAGAGATCTCACTGACGCTCTGTTAGATTCACTTTCTGCATTCCAGATACCTCTGTAAAAAGAGACAGTGACTTTGTGCCTCTCAAGGACCCTGATTTTGCCTAGAAAGCTCTCTATTTATTTATTTACTAATATAGTGAACCTGTTTCTATTGCTTTCTTAATTTCTACAAGGACAGTATTTCAGTAATGGCTACACTATCTGCTGTAGGCAGATTGTCTCCTGCTTGTAACATTTTATTGCACATAATCTCAGACAGCAAAACTTGAGTATGATCCTTCTGCCCTTATACAGACAAAACTCCTGGGGATTTTAATGGGAGTTTTCAGGCCCTCTCAGAGGTCCAGAGGATCCCGGGCCACTTCCAGCTTTTGAGGCCCCTAGCCATAATAAAAATAAAAAATGACAGCACATGAAAACAAAATAAGGCATCAAAAAAAGAGTGAGACATAATTTGAATATTTTTTTATTTAACAAATGCTTTTCTAGCTTTTTTCTGTGCAAATGCACTAATTGAGGAAAAATCTAGCTTTCGTACAATGTTACAATTGATTTTAAGCATGGCGAGCCCTTTCAAATGCTCTTGTCCCATAGTTGAACGGTGATAGTTCTTTACCTGCTTCAACACATTGAAGGTGCATTCACCTGAAACCGCTGATGCAGGCAAACTGACAAAAATACGCAATGCAATTGTGATATTAGGAAACACCCCAGAGAGTCCAAGTTCGAGTATTTCTTGAAGCAATTTCTTTGGCTTGCAATCCAATTTAAACTTCATGGAATATATTTGTTTGAGGAAGATGACTTGGTCACTGAGATCTTTTGAGATTTTTTTGTTGTACTGTTGCTGAAATTGTTCAGCTGCAGAAAGTAGATCTTCATTACTCAGTCTGTTGAACTGCCAAAGAAACCCAAAAAGGGTACAAATTAGTCGCAGTGACTCAAATCGATGTGTAAGACCTGATTGAATAGAGTGGACGATGACAAGGAAGACATTGACCCTATAATGCTGCTCGGCATCGGATTCAGTAGGTAAATTGCGATTGGTGGAGAACTCAGATGAAATCCCAATATTCTGTGCTACTAATTTGGACTCAGTCAGGATCACATCCCATTGTTCATGAATCCGTTGGATGTCATTGATAAGATTTTCAATGTTATCCCTCTCAACATTAAGTGTAGCATTGTGTGCTTCAATGACCAGATTAGTTTGGTGGATCATTGTAAGTAGCTTCATCCACAAAGATGACATAAGAATGCATTCAAATTTGGACAATGCTTCTGGATAAACTGAAGTTCAATTCGAGCCTGTGCAGTGAGATTGGGAGATTCAAACTCATTTAAAGCCTTTCTCACTGAATTCAAATGCTACACAACTGGTTAACCACCATCATTAGGTGCAGACCTAGTTTTGGACATCCCATGAAGTGAAACAGGAAGATATTGCTTCAGAATTTCCCATCTTTGTGGACTGCTACTGAAGAGATTGTACATTTGCTGAACAGTTCTAAAGTAGGTAATTTCTTCCTTGCATGTTTCAGCACAGTCAACACCTACAAGGTGTAGTGTGTGATTCCATGGCTGGAGAAAATACAGTTTGAATTATGCTCAAGCAGAACTGCTTGTACACTTTTGTACTTCCCAGCCATATTAGATCCATTGTCATAGGCTTGACCAATGCAGACTTGAAAATCTAACTTAAAACTTTCTAGTATTGCTAGTACTCTAGCAGCAATTTCTTTTCCAGTTTTTCTCATGAAATTATCAAACAAAATAAATCCTTCTTCAATTGAAAATTGTGAGCTGTCTACAATCTTAACATATCGAACAACCATAGTAGTCTGTTCCCTGTGAGAACAATCTGGAGTTGCATCAACGATGATTGAAAAATACTTGATATTTCGAATCTCATCAAGAATTGTTTGTATGAATGATCCACATAGCTCAGTAAATTCGTTTTGTATGCGTGTGGAGAGATAATGGACTTGCATGCGTTTTTGACTCTCTTGCGATTCTCAAACACTTTTAACATGCTCTGATAAAAGTGGGTGATATTTGATGAGGAGCTCAGCTATGCCTAGAAAGTTTCCATTTGCACAATCACCAATACATTGACTGGAACCAAAGAAAGCCAATCCCCGCTCAGAAAGAAAAAGAATGATATTCAGGATGTGCTCAAGAAGCTTTTCCAGTTATTAGTTTCTGTAGAGAGTTCAGTCAAGAGTAAATTCTCAACTGAACTTTCAGCTGATGCTGCCTTACTGACTGATTTCCATGCAACATAGTTTTCTTTGTGTGACGTTGAACTGTCATGTGATGGTATTCGATCTTTCAACTTCCTCCAAATTCTGTTGATGCTCCATCCTGATTGATCAGAGAGAACTGATGCATTTGCAGCATTTTTGTTCAAAATGAAGCAGGGTGCACAGTACAGAGATTGTTTTTTCATACTCCAGCTTAACCAATGTCTTGTGCAGGTCTCACCATTTGGAAGAGTTTTTGTCAGCAGACGAGTAGGGAAAGCATGATTATCAGCATCTCATGGAATGTTACTTGGAATTTCAAAACAACTAATTTGAAGAAAAGATTGCATTTGGGCAGCATTGCTCTTGGCAACAATTCCAATGTCAGTCACAGTCAAACCTGTAATACTCATGAATTGCTTTTACTGCGCAAGATCTATATCTACCTGTTGCTGTTGAGTTTCTTGATTGTACACAGGATCTTCTTCTGCATCTGTTACTGTTGGCACATCTCCTTCTTCACTATTGTCCTCATGTTCGGGTATTGGCATTGAAATATCACCTGTTGCAGTTGCGGAGTTTTCATTATCTGTAGCATTGTTTGTTGGGTAAGGTGTGTTTTTCAGTGAGAAATGAAGTTATTGGCTTTGAGCTCTTAGCTGTTGCTTCACTGTTGTTTTTGCCGTCTCTTGCTTGCACTACTTTCAAATCTCCTCTTCATGATGATCTATCTGGTCAATATGTAGCCTATCCACACTTGAAATATTCTGCTGTAAATAAGTAGCTTATCTACACTTGAAATCCTCTACTGTAGATATGTACACAAATGCTGAATGATACACAAATGCTGAAAAGACTTAAAATTAAGAACACAAAATGAAACAGACAGGTTATTATTTTATCACTGAATCAAAATTCAAGCACACAAGGTATAATATAACAGGCTGAGCTGATGACAAAGGGATGACGCATATATGGTAATCACAGACACGGATACAGACAAAGGGATAATGTCCAAAAATTTCAAATGTGTGTCCTCACAAAACTCACTGTACAAGATTGTCCTCACAAATTTTCACCTTGAATATAGGCCTATAGAGTTCGAAAGCCTTTGATGATGGCCAAGCTACCAAGCTAGGGCTCAACCAACCAACCAGTCACCTCTTTTAGCTACCATATGAAGATGATAATGAGGAATTCTCACACACCAATAATTCCTTAGTCAACTAGATGTAAAACTATAAAGACTCTAAAATGTAACAATTCTCTACCTTTCAACACGCACTTGATCCAGTACCAGCCACTAGCAGTGGTTTGTTTATATAATCAGCTCCTCTGAGAGGATACGTTCATCACGGTCTAATCTTGTGCCATCAGAACCAATATATTTTTATTAATATTTATGAACATTTTAAACTCTTTAATATGACAAAATCTATATCAGTTAACAAAAAAAGTATGTCTTTTACCAAATCACATCTCTTATTTACTTAACTTTGCAGCTCTAAGCTGAGATTGTGTGTCACATTTTGGTCCAATAGGGATGCGTATAAAAACAATTTGCAAAACTTATCAAATGCCAAAAAATTAACAAGTGTCTAAATTTGAGGCCCCTTTGAGCTGCTCAGGCCAAATGACCCACTTGGCCGCCCCTCTGATTGGCCCTGGGAGTTTTACTTCCGTGGGGAGTGAGGGTTCAAAGTCCTCATTTGTATCTAATTTTTGAAGCAATCCTGTCATGCTCTCTGTATCAGCATACATCAGAGCGAGAGAACTTTCAGGTTATCTTAATTTCACACTACAGGTCTCAACATTTACATTGTTTAAATCAACAAAACCACCAGCCTACGTCTTTTGTGCTTCGTGCGTATGTTCGCCCCCTATCTAAAACTGTACACCTGCTGTGGTTTTACTAGCATCATAGTGGTGTAGCTTTCTTTTTAGTTTAAACATATTCCTGATTTTTAAACGTATTCTTAAATGGTGTAGAAAGTAGAAGACCCAAGGAATCTGTACACTATATAGGTACAAAGAAAGGAAAAATATTGTTGTCAGTAAACATTTAAAAATAAGTTAAATAATTAAAAACTGTTTAGATCTAAACCTGTCATGCCTTCAAAGAAATATAAGAAGGTATGTCTAAACTGCTTGAGTAACAATGATCATAAACACTGACCCAACAAATTGTGCTTACTAGTAGCTTTTAATTCCCTAATATAGTTACATTATTTCATGAATAATCAGTGTAAAATGGTTACAGAAACGTCTTATAAACAAGGGTTCGTATGACAGTAAATATTAGAAGTTACAATAATTAATACTATATATGGAAATCACCCACTTCTAGTCTTTCACTTTTGGTGAAAGTAGTATGCTGTGCGTTTATAGCCAAAGTATAAGGAGCTCTGCAGATGGACTGAGACAGATTTATTTTAGAAAACCTTAATTTCCTGTTACAGTTTCGTAAATGGAAACCAAAAATTGATTACACTTTGCTATAAAATGTTAACTGGAGAAAGGAAGCATTAGGGAATAAACAGCAAATGCTCAAGAATAAGGTAATTTTTGAACTACTAAGCAAATGAGAATGTTTGGTTCTGAATACTGTGTGGCCTTTACATTTATTTATTCCATACTTTAAACCATTCTTGTACTTATGCTGATAATCAGTAACAAGTTTACCTTGTGTGATTCACCATAAAATCATAAGCTTCTATACAGGTTTATTACACTATTCTTACTTTCTGTTAATATCTTCCTGGCTCTCCACCCACCTACATCCTCATTAGTCAGAGCTGCAAAGAAATGAACAACAATGTGTGGTTCATTAATTTACTCCTCCTCTTTCTCCCCTTATTTCAGAACCATCAAATCATTTCTGTCTAGTAGCATCAACCACATTTATATTCATTTGATAGTAGTTTTACTGAGTTGCAGTTGCCTATCATTCCACCAAAATGTTTTGATTGTGATGATAAATAAAATGCATTTTTGCCATTTTTTCTGTTGTGTTTGTATTACATTTTAGTCTGCTTTTAGTTTTGCTTACAAAAAGGTTACACATAGTTTTAAAAACTTCTGATGAGATGCTGAGTTGTATTTTATTTGGATTAATAATTATTCTGTTTTAGTATGTTTTTTAAATTCCTTTGTTTTTAATTATGCTTCATGATTTGGATTTTTATCCACCAAAGGACTTCTTGAGGACTTCTGACCAGCTCTACTCTCCAGGCAGTTGTCTGCTAGTGCTCTGATGAGATGTCTGTGATATCTAGAGAGGGGAGGGGCTTGGGCTGGACTTTTCAGCTGCAGCCATATAAATCAAAGGCAGGGTTTTGTTTTGTTTTTTGTTTTTGTTTTTCAGAAAGGAAAGAGGGAGTTTAATTTGCCAATCAAGCCAGACTTTGTAGTAGAACAAACCCCAGTTTATTGCTGCAAAGACAATGTTGTTTGGTTTGGGTAAGGAGAAGGCTTCTCTGTAAAACTGAGGCCTGGTCTACAAGATGGGGGGAAATATATCTATCTAATAGATAGAATCGATCTAAGTTACGCAACTTCAGCTACATGAATAACGTAGCTGAAGTCGACGTATTTAGATCGGTGAGTCAACTGCTGCCGCTCCCCCATCGACTCTGCCTGCGCCTCTCGCGGCAGTGGAGTACAGGAGTCAACAGGAGAGCGCTTGGGGGTCAATTTATTTCATCTAGACTAGACACAATAAATTGACCCCCGCTGGATCGATCACTGTCTGCTGATCTGGTGGGTAGTGTAACCCTTAGTTACAGAGTAGCAATTGCTAACTTAGTTGCTGCTACCTGAGCCAGCTAGTTTAATTTGCAATTCAAGTGTTAATTTATATACAATTATTTTAAACATATGTGTATGTGAACTACAGACACACATAGCCATGGGTGTTTTAAAAATAAAATTGGAAAATGTCTGGAATACATCAAACCATGTTGTTTGGGTTGGTTTGTTTATTCCCTTCTTAAAACAAAACAAAACAACCACCTGCCGGCCCTTAATCAGCAGAAAGAAATCTTGGGCCAATTAAGTGTAAAAGAAATTGACCCCAAAATGTACACTTAAACTATGTCAACACTGATCAGAGGAGTGACTGCAACTGTAGGCATGCCCGATAGCTTTGTTCAAGCTAGATCCAATAACATTAGCAGCGAAACTGAGTCAGCCCATCCAGGACCCTGGGTATGTGCCTAAGCAGTTAGTCCGTACTGCCAGGGTTTCATTGCTATTATTATTGGAACTAGCCAGATCAAAGCTAGTTTGGACATGCTTACAAGTGCTGCAGTCACACCTCTGATTGCAGTGTAGACATTAAGGTCAGGTCTACACTAAAAAGTAAAATTGACCCAGCTATGTCACTCGGGGGCTGTGAAAAATCCATACCCTGAGTGACATTGTTAAGCTGACTTAACCCAGGGTGCAGACAGCGCTAGGTTTATGAAAGAATTCTTCTATCAATCTAGCTATCACCTCTTGGGGGTTGGATTAACTGCAGCGACAGGAGAACCCCTCCCGTCCCTGTAGTGAGTCGCTACAATGAAGACCTGCAGCTGTGCCATTGAAATGGTTTACGTGTAGACACAGCCATAAATGCGCTTTCCAGAATTCATGGGAAGCTACATTTTCATGGATCATCTATTGTATTTTAAGGGTTTGTGTCTCCTCTGTGTCTCCAACCCCTCACTTATTGCTGATCACTAATACCTCATGGGTCTCAATTCTTTAAAGTCTGACTCACATGTAGCGTATTCTCTGCAGGGCTCTCCTCATTGCACTCATGTGGGCCTGCTCTTGAAGTCAGAGGGAACTTTCTCATTGATTTTAGTGGGAAGAGGATCAGGATTTTAAACATTCTTCCTTCACTAAGACTAAGGTGGTGTCATGTTGGTTTCTCGGTGCTTATCATAGAATCATTGAAATGTAGAACTCGACGGGACCTCGCTCGGTCATCCAGTCCAGTCCCCTGCACTGAGGTAGGACTAAATATTATCTAAACCATCCCTGACAGGTGTTTGTCTAACCTGCTCTTAAAAATCTCCAGTGATGGAGATTCCACAACCTCCCTACGCAGGCCTGCCAACAGCAATTCCAGGCCCCAGGGCAGACCAGTCAATGGGCACCCACTGGTGCCCAGCAAGCTGCTGGCTGTGGTGCTGGGTGTGCTCTTCCGGCACGGCCAGGGCTTCCACATGCCCACCTGGCAGCCTTTGCCGCCACTGGTACCACCCCACGTGTGCCTAGGAGCATAGGCGCCGACCTCCAGATTTCTCTGAGGGTGCTCGACCCCCTGCTCCATCCTAGGTCCCTTCCCCAATGCCCCACCCCGCCCCACCTCTTCCCACCCCTGTTCCGCCCTCTGCCCTGAGGGCATCCCATATACAACTGGTGCCTCCCCATAGTGGGGGGGCACGATCTAAAGGGCAGGTCATGTGTCCGCCGCCCAACCCAGGGCCACCGCACTCTCCCTGCCCCATGTTACCGGGGTGAGGGGGTGCTTTGTCCTCCCGCTTCACCTGCCCCTCCCTCACGTTCTGCTGCTCTCCCTGGCGGGCAGGAGCCTAGATGGGGAGAAGGAGGGAGCTGCTTTTAATGCTGGCCCCTCCCGGTCACTGCTTTGCAGTCCTGCCCGGCAGCTACCTGAGAGAGCCTGGCTGGGGAGGAGGCGGCTTCCGCTCTCCACCTGGCTCGGCTGCCTGGGATCCCAGCACTCGAGCCAGGCAGGAAGCAGAAGTCACGTCCCTAGCCAGGCTCTCTTAGGCAGCTGCTATGGAGGGCTGCAGAGCAGCAGCTGGAAGGGGCTGGTCCCGCCCCTTCCACTCCCGGCATCTGGGCCATGCATCGCGCAGGCCTGCCTACCTCTTCCCCCCACCCCGCTCCTTCCTCTCCCCTCAGCACCTCTGGCATGCCACCAAACAGCTGATGGTGGCGGGAGGGAGGCAGGGGGTGGGCGGGGGGGGGGGAACAAGCTGATTGGCAGGGCCCGCCTCTGGCAGGAGGCGCGGGGGGTGGGGAGAAGGGGCCCACCGGTGGGTGCTCAACACCCATTTGGCACCTATGCCTAGGAGCCGTGCCCTGGGCAATTTAAAAAGGCCCGGGACTCCCAGCTGCTGTGGTGGTGGCTGGGGGCCCCAGGCCCTTTTAAATCACACGGGCCCCTGGGCAATTGTCCCCTTTCCCCCCTCTTCCCCCCCCCATCAGTGGGCCTGTCCCTAGGCAATTTGTTCCAGTGCTTAACTACCCTGACAGGAAGTTTTCCTAATGTCTAACCTAAACTGCCCTTGCTGCAATTTAAGTCCATTTCTTTTTGTCCTGCCCTCAGTGGATAAGGAGAACAATTCATCAACCTCCTCTTTATGTACTTGAAGACTATCATCATGTCCCCCCCTCAGTTTTCTTTTCTCCAGACTAAACAAACCCCTTTTTTCCTCTCTTTCCTCGTAGGTCTTGTTTTTTAGACCCTTAATCATTTTTGTTGCTTTCCTCTGGATTTTCTCCAGTTTTTCCACATCATTCCCAAAGTGTGCTGCCCAGAACTGGGCACAGTACTCCAGTTGAGGTCTTGTCAGTGCTTCTCTAAACAGAGTTATTCAGGAATAAGTATTGCACTTTAAATTCCCACCCTATCATAATGCACATTAACTTCCAAATGTTGACAAGCCCTCCTCTTTTTAAAGTTAAAAACTCTCTTCTGGTTTTGTACAGTTTTGGCAGGGATCTGGGGACTGAACATATTTTCATTATTGTAAAGTACTTAGAACTCCAATGGTCACTATAAAAATACAACCATGCCCCTTATTTTTTAAAATATAGTAAATTAAGTTATTAGAGTATTAGACCATATGTATATAAAATAAATGAATATATTCCAACAATGATCACTTTCAGTTTTATCCGGTTATAATTGTAAATGTTCCTGCTGAGATATTCAGCCAATATACAAAGAACTTAATGGTGTTTCCAAAGTTAGTTGTTCAGGCTGAAATGAAAATGTATTTAACAAATGCTCTCTGATATCTTTGACAAATGATATATTTTCTTCAATAGGTTTCCTATCTATGATTGACTCAATTCTCCTGTTTTGTCACTGTACTTTACAGAATGGCAGGAATGGTTCTTGGGTTTTGAGAAAGTTTGAGGAAAAGTCTGGGTGAGCCCCCATTGCCACCCAAGCAAACAAGAACAAAAGGGCATTGTAATATTTGAAGAGCAGCACAGAGGGTTGATTTGGCTACTATCTGAGCAGCTGAGTGCGTTGGCTCATGTTCACTGTTAGTGTGATGAAGAAGGCATGCCCTGTGTGATGGAATTGTACTATCGTGAGAGCCTTCTGCTTTGGCACATAGCAGATACAGTGACAATTGTTTGCATACGAATATTGGGTTTAAAATTTAATGCCATTTCTCAGCCTGCTAACTTAGGAAGTCAATGGAATTTGTGCACATGTTATGCTGATCCCGGGCTTTCATGGATAGCTCTTTATGCTAAACTGAGCGTAAGTTTTAATCTTAGGCTAGGTCTGTGTTAGGACCACTTTGCCAGGATAGCTATACCACTTTACTGGACCAGCAAAGTGCTCCTAGTATGCAGGCACTTTATCAGTACAGCTTATTCCAACCTCCCCACCTCCACCCCACCTCCACCCTACCCCCCCAGTCAAAACGAGCTATACTGGTAAAAATGTAGTAACTGCACCTACACTAGGGGCTTCTGCCAGCATAGCTATGTCAGTCGTGAATTGCACCTCTTCTCACCCCTGACTGACACAGCTCTGCTGGCAGAAGTCTGTAGTGTAGATATGGCCTTAACCTGGCTCGCACAGAAAGGGCTGGCAGAGCTATAGAACCTCACCAATGGCTTTGTGCTGTGCTGGTGTCCCAAGGCATGGGCCTTGAGGGCAAAGATGTCATAGAGAAGCTCTTCTTCCTCAGCAAATCGCAAGATAGGATCTCTCCATTGTTTATGGGAGTACACTAGAATTTAACACATTTGACATCACACAATACCCTCAATGGGGTCTGTCCTATGGATGCTGTATCTATCCCCCAAGCTATCTAGCAGGTACTCTGCATTCATCAGCAGGTGTAGCTGGAAAAGGATGGGCATGTATGTACTCCTGCTCTGAGTGATACAGTGACCCCTCCTCCCCATGCATACACAGAGCAGTGGTCTGAGCCTCCCCCTCAATACTGGACTAGCTTGTAGGACACCATAGGATGAACCAGGCATGCTGTTTGTCCCCATGACTCTTCTGGACAGGTCAGGATTTGGCCTTACAAGCTGAAGGGTCTTTGGTGTATTTCTCATCAGTAATCCCTGATTGTTATAGTCTTGCCAGGATACCTGGAGACCATCTTTACTTTGCACAGTGCCTGGCACAATGGGGCATCAATTTGATTGTTGCTACTGCAAAACAAATGTTGATGCAGTCTTATAGGTGTTCCCAGAGTCTGCATTTGTGCAAGGGAAATGAATGGAAGGAGGAATGATTGCTCAGAATGAAGGCAAAAGTGACAATTGTGTGATCACGAACTTGGACTGGTTTTCTCTTGAATCCTACTTGGGGGGATCATAGATACAGAATGGAAATAAAAGATCTGTGGAAGGACTGTAAATTGAAGAGTTAGATTGTTGTGGAAGATACATGAGATGTGTTTCAGCAAAACTCTTTGTTATGGATGGATGAATTATCCAGAAGATAAAATCTAGTTCATACTTTTCACAGAGCTTCATTTGGAGAATGACGTTGCTAATATGGCTGGTAGTGACGGTAAGTGCTAGCATAGCATGTAAATGGAGCTGAAATAGAAAACTAGTATAAGGCATTTGTGTGGAGAGTGTGAGATGTATCTCTGTAGGTAGATGTCTGGCTAGTAGTACTTGGTGATAGTTTGGGTACTCGGTACTGCTGACAGATTTGAAGTTTGCATAGAGGGAAGATGCTGGTTCAGAAATTTGAATTTCAGCTGCATTGATTTTAATTACACACAGCTACATCACTGTTGTGGAGGGCTTGACTATAGTTCTAAAAACACTGGATTACTACATAAAAGGCTGGATTACAGGTTTCAGAGGTTGCAATCTTGCTGCTGAGAGCTAGACTGATATTTGTTCAAGTTCATCATTATTCAGTTGAAGAGTGTGATGCTCCTGAAGAGAGAGAAAATATTACCTTGGCAATGAGGAAATTACTGTTGCTGTCATCAGCTAATTATTTTCAAATCACTCGGGCTATGTTCCTACTGCAGAAACTGAAATGAAGTGTTGAAGACATCCCCTTTACTGATGAGAAGCCCTTAATTTTGGCAGGTAGATTGCTGGTAGGGACGTTTGTCCTGCTGTTTAGGAGAAATTGGTAGTGTTGAAAAGAGATTTTTCTTATGTGGGGATGTGAGAGATCTTCAAGATGGTGGAAAACAATTTAAAGAAAGATTCCCTGGGGGCAAACTGTAATACTTTTGCAACAACAAAAAAATCCCATTTAAAGGCTAATTCTGCAGTTTTCATGAAAGAAAATTGACTGCTGTCAATGGGAGTTTTGTCTGGTTTTTAAGGACTACATTCTCAATCTCTAATTTGCTTTTTACTTGGTTTCAGGAATTGTTGCTCTGTAAGGGGTCAGCAATGTAAAATTACGTTTTACAATGGATGAGAAGGGTGAGTAAAGATGTTTGGGAAAAGAAAGACAAAAATCCCTAAAATATAAGATTAGAAGTAGTGTTTAAGGGGGAAATTAATGAGAGGTAAATAAACTGAAGAGAAAGGGAGAATTTTTTAAAAAAAGAGAAAAATAACTTGATGGAAGAGTTGCAAGATTGATGGTTTTCAAGAAAAAAAAGTGAGGAAAAGTAACAGCATTTTAAAGCACTATCAATAAGCCACAGATCAGTCACACTTGTATAGTCGATTTAGAGCTACAGCTGGGCAAATAACTGTTACCCATTAATTTATTTGATGAAATTCTTCTTGCTTTTCGAGTTGTGAATGGTCTGTGAACAGATCACAGTTTTCTCAAACTTATGTGTTGGTTGAAATAATTTGCCAAATACAATTTGTGTTCTTATTGTGGCTATGTATCTCAGTTGTCCTGTGGTTTGTTTGCAATCAGTTAGGTGGAAGATTTCAATGGTTCAAAATTTGTTGTTTTGATTATATGAGCATAGTTTTTACAATCAATCTAACTTCTTGTGTGAGAAGTCATAAATATAAACCCTAAATTTACTTTCTATTTGCTTAAAAGGGGCAATGAACACAGCTGAAGTGAATTCATTAAAATATTCAAGTGAATATTCATAGCTTTTTTTTCCACTTCACCTCTAATTCTAATTAGTTATTGTGGGCTAGTCAGTGGAGCCATGCTGCTTTCCGCCAGCTGAGAATCTGGCCCTATATCCTTTGTCGACTGTAACAAATATACGTACTGTAATATGCTCATTCACATATTTTAAAGATGTTAGTCTGTGTAAAAGTATTAGGGCTTAAATGAGCTGTGTGCTGGAGTCACAAGAGGGGCAATGCCATGGCAGCCCTATGAGCAGACATTCAGCAGTAGTCAGTGATAGGCATTGTGGGAGCATAGACAAAGACACACAAATGTATCCTATTGTTATGTACAAAATTATAGAAAAAGGAATTAATACTGAAAAAGGACTGGGGGAAAAAGCAACAGTTAGATATAGAGTAGAAAAAAAAGTGGAAAGGAGGAAAAGTAGAAATATGAAAAACAGACAGGCGAGCATTAATTTCCTAGAAAATGAAATACTCGGAGATAAAATATCTAAATATATTTTCATTTTAATGTTGCAAGACAGATTAATCGGCGGTTGTAAAGGCAAAGGTACAGACTTTGCTTTGTTTCATCCTCGCACAAGGATTTTTAATCTGCTACCAGTTAAACTGGAAGATTGTAAAATTCCCCTTGTATCTTCTCCCCAGTATTATCCAAAGCAATGTTCCACACCCAGTTAGCAGGCTATGAGAAGAATTGTTGTTTTTGAGCAAGCTTTGGCTTATTTTTGAGCAGAAGATAATGAGAAAAAGTTAATTAAATATTTAAAACTATGTAAAATTAGCTTACAACTCATTAAGGAAATATTTACCATGTCTCAGTGTGTTTTAGCTAGTGACCCCCATATGCTCAGTCAATATTATGGTTCTTTCAGATATAACATTTTTCTTTTATTGAAGGCAGGTGTCTTTTTTCACCTGCCTTTATATGGGAGGAACTCAGAAAAACATCTCAGTGAAGCCACATCACTTATTTTTTTCGGTCGCATGTAACTTACATAACTAAATGGATTTCTTTCAAAAATTGAAACAAAGGCTTAGATTGTGGCTTTAGGCACAGCTCTGAACAGGAAGAGGGTGGTACATAAATTGCAGCAATCCAGGGTAGCCTTGAGAGGCACTGTGCTTCAGAAGTACCCGCTCTGAGTTATATTTCCTCCCCTGCTTCATGCTTGCTCCAGGGGACCTATAACAGCAGTTAAGCATGACTTGCCCCGTGCTAACTCACCTGTGCTAGTGAGCTAGTGGGGTTTCCTGCCTCTCCCCGCCCACCTGCTCTGGTGGTGCAGAGTAACTGGGCCCAAGGTCTACATAGGCTGTGCAGGGGCATAAGGGGAATTCTTACTTCCTCTTACTCCCTTGTGCAGGCATATAGTCCAAGTCACATTTTAACCAAAGTCAATTCATTTTGAGAAATCCCAGGCTGAAAACCAGGGATATCAAGTATTTGGCCCAGAGCAATTTTATTGCAAGCCCATTTAAAATCCCCTGAAAACAAAGAAAATGATGGAGCGGTACTGACATACCCTCCTGCAATTCTTTGCAAGTTGGTGTAATTCTAATAACCAGCAGATAGTTATTTGCTCCAATTTAATGGGCAGGTTTAGTAGAAGTAAGTAGGTAGATTTCTGTTCTACTAGCAAAAGGCCAGCTTCTGTCCCTGGTTTGCAAGAGCAGGATTTGGCCCATTTTTAAATAGCTTGATATCCTATTATTTTAATAAGGCAAAAGAAAAGAATATTATTATGTAAGAGACAGAAGGCAAGCGACCAATATCCTGAGATCAACACAACTACAACAGTACTGCAAACAACATATTATGATGTAAGACAATTATAAGAAAATGTCGATGAATGTCATCTTTGTGGACCAATAAACACTTAACAAAATACTGTGATCAAACAAAGTGTATCTAAAGGAATGTCTCAGGTTAGTTGTAAATGCCTGGCAGGCCCTTGGAGAGAGTGACTATGATGCTTTCCCCTCTAAAAATAAATAAATAAATGTAAAGCCAATTGTAAAGGGAAATAACAGTTAAACATATTTGAAGTGATGCTATACATAAATCATTCATGTGACTCCAAATGCTGTGGTACTTTTCCAATTATGCCTACCATCTGACATTCGTTTTTCCATTAGTGAAATATTAGACATTTTCTATGGCTGCTCTGCATAAATCAGCGGGGATTCAGATTTCCATTTTCTAAGGATGAGCATTTTGCCCTGTGATTGATACTGAAGCCCATTTTGCATCTCTGATTGATACCTTATTTATCCTATAACCCTAAGCATGTAGGGCCAGATTCACACTATCTGGCCATATAAATTTTGCCCCATGAGGTTTATAGGATTGTTGCTGGCACAGAGTGCCCGAGGACAGCAACAGCGGGGTCCGTTGCCCGGTGCGCTTTGCACCAATGAACACACTAGGGTGGAGAAGCAATCAAAGTTTATTTGAGATCTCAAAGTGGTGCAAGGAGACAGGCACGTCTCAAATCAAGCACACCAACATAAGCAGCCTTTGTCTTTTATACAGTTTGTAACTAAGCCTTTCCCTTCTTCCCCCGTCCTTTCTCACACACCCCCTCCTCCATTCCTACCTCTCCCCCTTTCTTCCTCTGGCTACATTACACGACCTTGGCAGTGCAGCTTGTTCTCACTGTTTCTTTCTGCAAGTAATCTTGTCCTTTAGCTAGAAGCATGTAGGTTTCCCTTATCACTACTGCTTCCCAGCTGCTGGCCTGTGAGGTTAGTAAAGTTTAACATGCAGGGGCTTTGATTCACTTTGGCCTAGAGCGAGGGGGCTTCATCGACTCTCAGGTCTTCCAATCCCCCGAGTTACCTAGGGTGATGCCTAGTGACACCAGCAGGATCATAGACTCAAATGTGCTCCATGCTAATGTACAAGTTTTTCATACTATGAACCAGATTTTCATCTCATTCACACTGGTGTGAATCAGGAGTATCTCCACTGAAGTCCACAGGTGAAATTCTAGCCTTATGGAAGTTAATAGGAGTTTTGCCATTGACTACAAGGGGTTTGGATCTCACTCAATGGATTTATCCAATTTCACACCAGTTTAAATGAGATGAAAGTCCGCTCCATAGTACAAAAAATCTGTACATTAGCATGGAGCACATTTGAGTCTATGATCCTATAAACCTCATGGGGAAAAATTCATATGGCCAGACACACCGTTTTGAATTGGGCATAGGACACCCTGACAGTTTGGGGTTTCAGAACACTGAGGGAAGCATTTCTTTCTCAATGGGAATTAATTCGGGTTGTAATAACATTTTTTCTAACTAAACTGATTAGTTACATTTTGTCACTTATTATAAGTTAAAAAACTCTTCAGATGGACAACTAAGTGCTGGGTCCCTTATCTCTCGCTCTCTTCAAGGCTTCCCAGTATCTGTCTCAAAGGGTCAACCAGCATTGACAGGTGCATTTTCCCCTTTCTCCCTCCCCTTCCTCCTCTCTGTGTGTTTGACCGCATCGCATCCTAAGCAGGGTGGGGGGAGCGGGGGCATTGTCCAGCTAGCTGGGAGAAGGGGCAGGAGGTGAGACAGAGGCACAGAAGCTGCTGCAAATGTAGCATGGGTCACTATGGTAACGCTGACTCATCACCCAGGGACCAGAAGAGATGGGGAGTTGATGAGCCCGGCAGGAGAAGCCCCTTTTCCCTGGACCAGGCGGAGCAGCACCCAGTCTCCCTGCCCTTGGAAGTGACAAAATACCAGATTTGGTAGGGACCTGCTGTGGGCATCGCGCTAGCCGCTCCTTTCTCGGTGGGCTGGAAGGAATTTTCCCCTCACCATGAGCCTGATCTAGGTAGAATGTTGTTGTTGTTTTTTTTAAACTTCCCCACAGCAAGTTCAGGGTGTGGGGTTGTTATGGTGAGTAGGGAATGGAGTTAGGCTACGATGTCGCAACTCATTCAGTAAGTGAGGGGCAGCTGCAGTGCAGGAACTCCCCAGGGAAGGGATATAGTCACTAGATAAATGGCTTGGTGAAGGACTTAAAGGAGGTGTTTGTTAAAGAAGTGGACTTGGGGGGAGAGGGTGATCAGGGCTCCTATGAATGGTACGGCAGTGAGCCAACCCCCCCCCTTTATAGCCCATCTTAACCCTCATTTGAGGAGGGGTGGATGGTAAGGTCCCAGCAATGGTTGGGGACCAGGATGGAAAAAGTGGGGCATGGCGGAAGCCCCCAGGTAGTTATTAAAATGATCATGGAGTTACCTGCACTGTACATTTTTATCTGCTAGGTAATACCAGACCTCTAATAATAAAGTTGTGGCCTGATTAAACCATATTCAGTGTCTCCTGTAAGGTTGGGTTGAACGAATTCCTGGAGATTTCATCACATGACGTAATCTTTAATTAAAGATTAATCTTTAATTCTTGAAAAAAGAAGAACAGGAGTACTTGTGGCACCTTAGAGACTAACAAATTTATTAGAGCATAAGCTTTCGTGGACTACAGCCCACTTCTTCGGATGCATCCGAAGAAGTGGGCTGT
>NC_048299.1:71640728-71656937 GCF_013100865.1 Trachemys scripta elegans
TGTGTGTATATATATCTCCTCATACAGCCCACTTCTTCGGATGCATCCGAAGAAGTGGGCTGTAGTCCACGAAAGCTTATGCTCTAATAAATTTGTTAGTCTCTAAGGTGCCACAAGTACTCCTGTTCTTCTTTTTGCGGATACAGACTAACACGGCTGTTACTCTGAAACTTTAATTCTTGGAGATTCCAGGACAATCTTGGAGGGTTGGCAACCCTAGTCTCCTGTCCTCCTCCTGGTATAGCTGAACCATGCAAAGTTCCAACTCCCAGAATCCTCCAAACTATCAGCTTCCAAAATGAATGAATGAGATCCTTAGCTGGTATTAAGCTATTCACTCACAATTTGCAAAACTTGATATTTTGGGGTTCCCACCCACACATTTAGTCTTTAAATCAATTATTGGAATGTCATTGTAGCCTGGATATAATGTAGGCATGAGAATTTCAAAATGATTTAGTGTCTGTATTTCTGGCCTTTGTAACCTAGGCCTCAGATTTGTCCCAAATAACGTAGTGAGCTACTTAAAACTTTAACAAAAAGTGTGTTTTATATTTTTACATCATGCCTCTGTTTAATTTGGCTTGCTCATTATGGAGAAAGATTTTAATCAGTGAAGTTAGTGAACTGGGTAATCTGTCATTATTTTGCTTTTCATTACCCTCCAAGATCATTCCTGTGCAGCTCCAGTATATTTAAACTAAATGAGGATTTAGCATTCTAAGCCATCAGCTTGTAATGATTCATTATTTCTAATATATTCAATTCATACTGGATAAGTTCAAAGTAAATCCTGTTAGCTAGTTCCCTCCAGTGGTCCTCATTTGAGCATTTTTCTCAAAAGAGCTCACAGAATTCCTATACAGTGGACATTAGAAATTGATCTGTTTTTAAAGATATTTAAGGACACGCCTGATTGTTGTCCCATACTATTTGTAAGTTCATTGACTTCACTGGGGTTTCAGTGTAAGTAACTAAGATCAGAATAACCACTCTAGGTAATGTATATTATATTTGGGAAAATCCTGCTTTCTATTAGACAGCGGGAAAAGCTTGGAACTCCAAACTACCTGTATTCAGCATAATAGGAAATGGATTCACAGAACATAATACAAGGGTATTTAATTTTTCAGGAAAGCAAATAGGGGAATGAATCCTGCATCCCTTGCATATCCAAAACTTCCATGCTGCTCTGGCTTCAGTGAGAGTTTTGGTTGCATGGGGAATGCAGGATCAGGCCCCAGTGAAAATTGAAGACTGGGAGGAAGTACTAAAATGATTGTGCCAAATTCATCTCATGGGTACATGCATGCAATGATGCTGAATGTAGTGGGGTTGTACGAGGGTAACTGTGAGCCAGCTTCTCTCCTTTAAGTATACTAGAAAAGTATACTAAAACAGCATTAGAGTTCTTCTGCAAGAGAAGGCTGCAAGCAGAGTTGGCTGGGGGGAAAAAAATAAGAAATGTCACAGGAATTTTTTAGGAATTTTTTGTTGTTTGTTTTCAAGCTTTCATTTACTCATTTGCTGTTGGTGAGTGTTGAAAAATATTGACCAGCTTTATGGTCTGAATGCTCTGAATTTTTTTGGTGAATGGTTTTGTCAAAAAAAAAAAAAGTTGGTAAATAGAGAGAGGCTCAGACCGATTAAGTGATTTGTGCCCAAGATCTACAGCAAATCAGTGTTTGAATCATTTGAAGTTTCCTGGTGCCCAGCACCATGTTAACAGTGCCTTCGAGACAAGTGATTTACTTTTCTATTTCTCCTTTTTGTTCTAACGTGATGCCAGTGACTGTCAAGCTGTCCTGCAGTGACTCAAGAGAGTGACTACCAACCTCAGGGCAGACTGGTAAGAACCAGGGCTCAAACCCCAAATTGGCTGTGTGTTCTATACTTAGATTTCACCAACCAATTAGCAAATGTAAACTTTTCAGGTACTATAACAGCTTAAACATGGAGTTGCAGACAGTTCCTTTGGGTACTCCGATCTGACTAGTCACTCAGGTAAGCTTATCTTTGTGACAGATGGTCCCATACACCAAGTATCACAGCAATATTCGAGTTACTCTCAGTCCCAAAAGACCAGTCACTTACCCCAGGTCCATTGCACCTTAGATCTCACACCAAAGACAACACTTGTAGCCAATCCCATAATGAACTATCTAAAGATTTATTATATAGGAAATGGGAAGTTATTTACAAAGTTAAAGCAGGCAAACGTATATAAACACAAATGAGTCCCAATCTTAAATTTCAAAAAGTAATATATGCTTCTATGATAAGCAAGCTCTATATGTCCTTTAGGGTTAACCCAGGCTAATCACTGGGGATCTTTTACTTATGCCTAGAAATCCTTGCCCCGCAGAGTCCAAGCAGCATAATGATACAGTTCCTCCTTGTTAGGGGATTTTATTCCCTTCCCCGCTTCTGCTTCAAATTGCAAACTCAGCTGATGGCATGAATTCACTTGCAAGTCTCATCTTCATGGGACACCCGGAGGGTGCGGGGTAGAGAGGAAACAACAAAGTCTTTGGTCCCTTTTAATGTCCCTTTGGTCCCACTTTAGTCCATCTGGGGTTGATGACCCTTCCTTGTTGGGCAGGACATAACACCTTCTGTTGGAGACTAGCATTTCACACTAGTTAATGCTTCTCTGATATTTTACTATTTGTTACCTTCCCACCCTCATCAATATTTAACAATTCAGATTGATCAGTGATTTGGGGGCTTCCCATGACTTAGAATGTCATTGTTCAATATCTTCATTAATGATCTGGAGGATGGTGTGGATTGCACCCTCAGCAAGTTTGCAGATGACACTAAACTGGGAGGAGTGGTAGATATGCTGGAGGGTAGGGATAGGAAACAGGGGGACCTAGACAAATTAGAGGACTGGGCCAAAAGAAATCTGATGAGGTTCAACCAGGACAAGTGCAGAGTCCTGCACATAGGATGGAAGAATCCCATGCACTGCTACATACTAGGGATTGAGTGGCTAGGCAGCAGTTCTGCAGAAAGGGACCTATGGCTTACAGTGGACAAGAAGCTGGATATGAGTCAACAGTGTGCCCTTGTTGCCAAGAAGGCTAACGGCTTTTTGGGCTGTATAAGTAGGAGCATTGCCAGCAGATCGAGGGATGTGATCATTCCCCTCTATTTGGCACTGGTGAGGCCTCATCTGGAGTACTGTATCCAGTTTTGGGCCCCACACTACAAGAAGGATGTGGAAAAATTGGAAAGAGTCCAGCGGAGGGCAACAAAAATGGTTAGGGGGCTGGAGCACATGACTTATGAGGAGAGGCTGAGGGAACTGGGATTGTTTAGTCTGCAGAAGAGAAGAATGAGGGGGGATTTGATAGCTGCTTTCAACTACCTGAAAGGGGGTTCCAAAGAGGACGGATCTAAACTGTTCTCAGTGGTACCAGATGACAGAATAGGGAGTAATGGTCTCAAGTTGCAATGGGGGAGGTTTAGGTTGGATATTAGGAAAAACTTTTTCACTAGGAGGGTGGTGAAGCACTGGAATGGGTTACCTAGGGAGGTGGTGGAGTCTCCTTCCTTAGAGGTTTTTAAAGTCAGGCTTGACAAAGCCCTGGCTGAGATGATTTAGTTGGTGTTGGTCCTGCTTTGAGCAAGGGGTTGGACTAGATGACCTCCTGAGGTCCCTTCCAACCCTGATAGTCTATGATTCAATGAATGTCTAGAACAACTTCCCCAAGATCTTGTGTGAAGAACACTCTCATCCAAACAGGATGCCTGGTCAGAACTGCAGCTTACCCGCCAGTCTCCCTGTACACACACATTGCTACCCAGATTAGAGATAACCAGGAAATACGTGTTATTTACTTGGGAGCTGGCATGTGAACTATATTGATGTTTCAGCTCTACAGGATGGAGCATGGGGAGGGACTGTAATAAAGAATGCAGCTGTCATCTGGAGTCTCCTTCCTCCATCCTTCTTGATTTTTTGACTATTAGTTTAGTTTACATTTAACAATGGGGAAAAATAATGTTGCCTTAATGGTTTTCTTTATGAGATTTAAGTTTAGCAATCTGTGCTTGTACTGCACTGTACACTTTTATCTGCACTTTAACCCAATTCCTTTAGGAATCTACTTTCCTGTTTGTTTCTCTCTCTCTCTCTAATTTTGTTAATTTTGCCCACATGTTAAAAGGGCCAACATCCTGTGTTTTGATTTTAGCACAATGGTAGTGACGATGTATCTCCTCGGTGACTTTATGGCAAGATAATGCAGGAGATGTATTCCCACTCGGGGCTACTCATTTTTAGTTTTTTAAAATGAGCAATTATCAGTCAAGGGTTCCAGGCCCCCTGGGGGGGCCACAAGCAGGTTTCAGAGGGTCTGCCAAGCAGGGCCAGCATTAGACTCACTGGGCGCCAGGGCAGAAAGCTGAAGCCCCGTCACCCCAAGCCCTGCCACCTGGGGCTGAAGCCGAGCCTGAGTAGCTTAGTTTTGCGAGGCCTCCTGTGGCGTAGGGCCCTGGGCAGTTGCCCTGTTTGCTACCCCCTAATGCCAGCTCTGGCTTTTATATGCAGGAACACAGCTGTGGCACAAGTAGCCTGTGGAGTGTTTATAGCATGTTGGGCGGAGGGGAGGAGCAGTGTTTGGAAAGAAAAAGGTTCAGAACCCCTGTTTTAAACAATAGCTGACATTTACTGTGGGCAGGCGTAAAGTGGGATGAGAATTTACATCTCACATCACACTGGCCAGGAAAATAATGTTGTTCGTGGGATTGAGTATTAAAGTCTAGGGCAAAAGCGGGGTCCCTGCTCTGCACAGCATTTCTGTATTAGGTGCTTGCTTTCAAAGTGAGAGTGCTGGAGAGGGAGTTTCTTTGGTTATCTTCCTGACCAGCCGCTTCAATAATACCTTCAATACCATTAAATGGGACTCAGTAAAATGGGGTTTTGTCTCTTCTGGGATCTGTTTTTGGTGTTTTACCAAGTTAACGCAAGAACAGAAACAGCAAAGTGGCAAGGAAACTTCCTAAATGACGCTTTTATGGAACAAAGCATACAGTGAGCTACAATAGAATTCAGTGTGATTTGCAGGCACTTGGAGTGTGGGGATTTATACAATGGTCACTCACATGGAGATCTGAGGAATAAAGCCCATCTCATATTTAAGAAGGGAATTCAGTAGCCATCATCCCTTAAAGAATGCTGATGTTTAGACAGTACAGACACTGAGTGCTTTTATAAGTCCACAAAACAGAAACAGCAATGAATCACTGAAAGGACTAAAAAATCTCTGAAAAAGCTGCTACTGAATAGTACTACTGAAATATGCTACTGACCTGATGTCTGGGACATGCTGTCTGTTACTAGAGCCTTGGCTTCACATGGAATATTTACAAAAATGTCCCACCACTGGAATACTGTTGCAGCCCCCTCGGTGTTAGCAATATTTAGAGCGCAAGTGCAAGGCATATTAAACACTGAGTTGATTAGGGATGGGATTTTCAAAAGTGCCTAACTTCCATTTGGCTTAGTCATCCAAAACTGCATGTTTTGCACATTGCTGTAAGCCTGTGACCAGAGAGAGGCAACTAGATTGATAAATTCTAAGGCCAACTAGATTAATAGATTCTACAGCTAAAGGAACAAGGGATGTTGTTACAATCAGAGCCTTCCTTAATGCTTTACATTTCAAATGCTTTAACTGTTTTTCCTCCTTTCTGTATCTTTAACAAAAGTCTGAAAAGATTTGTAACGGTGTCTTTGCCATGCTAGGCTGAGGTCTCTGTATGCCAAACCCTGAACCGTGTTTAACACTGGATGTGGATAGTGACAGGGTGATGTTAACACCTTGGACTCTTTGGGTCCCTTTATTGAATCTAAATTAATACAACATCCCATTTTGTATGGATTGTAGCCAGATAGGTTGGGGCTGTAACCATTGCACCAGAATGCATGGCCAGAAGCTAATTGCTCATTTTGTGCAATCAAATCCTGATCCAAAAGCCCATTCAAGTCAATAGAAAGCATAGGTGCTGGAAGTAGGGGTGCTGGGGACTCTAGCGTGAAATGGTTTCTATTATATACAGGTTTACAGTTTGGTTCAATGGCTCTCAGCAACCCCTATAAAAATTGTTCCAGTGTCCCTGATAGAAAGGCTCCCATTATTTTCAATGGGCATTGGCTCAGGCTCTACGCTGTTATGCATGACAGAATATTTAAATCACTCTCAGTGTAAACAGTGAGCTGCAAATGTATCATGTAATTAGGTTCTTAATATTTGAATAACTTCATTTTCTTCCATGGACTATCGACCAACAATGCAAACTAAACATTAAAGAACTTGAAATCAAAATAGTCTCGGCTTTGATTCTGTCACCTCATTTGTACCTCAGTGGGGTTTGATTTGCACCATTGATTTGCACCACTGTATATACAATATATTTATGTATTTCAACCTTTGATTATCTGTGCTTCTACCAGCCAAATACTGCAATGGATACAGGCTGTAGTTAATTGTTTTCTCCAATCTCTAAAGCTCCTTGTTCCTTGCTCTTTCTAATGGACTATAGGCAATGAGTTGAGAGATTCTCCAATTATTTTTTTTATTTTTAGGTACATTTTAAGAAAATGTCCGTGTTTAACAGATGTATGATTTGAAGTGCATGATCTCTTGGCTTTGTTGCCCAATATAACCTGCATACATTTTCTTTTGAACTTGAAGAATGGCTGTTGCCCCATAATGAATATTTTAAAAGCTTGGTTGTGGGGGCATGACTGGAGAAAAGCGGGAGGGCTGTTTATCCCCTATTGCTGGGATGGTCCCAGGAAGACATGGAAAGATATACATTACTATCTGTAACTGTAAGGCTACAATGAGCACAATGTGGCTGCAGCTGTGGGTCAAACCCTGTATGTTGGACCAAATTCTTCTGTCATTTATTACAGGTTTATATCAGAGTAACTGCAATGATTTCAATGGAGTCATCCTAGATTTATGGTAGTGTACTTGGGAGCAGAAATTGACATATTCTGTTTTCAAAATTGTATACGTTTTCTGGGTGAGAACTTCCTCTTGTGTAAGTGATGATAATTTCTTTACATTGTTTGTCTTTACATAGCTTAAAGACAAAACAGTTACCATTCACATGAGCAGACTTGTTTCTGTATTGGTGTATTGGTGTATTGCGCAAAAGGAATTTTTTTCTAGTAAGAAAGATTTAAAACTTTTTTTTGCTTATTTAGAAAAAAAAATTAAATAAGTTTCTTAACTTGCTTTAATAATAATAATTTAAGGGGCAATGAGTTTTTGTAAAATAATTAGAAATTAAAAAGAATGATTCTTCTATCTAGAAAATGTCTCCCTGCTAACTATCAGTATAGTCTGCCTAAAGTACCAAATAACAGTTCCTGGAACAAGGAATGCTCATTCTCTTCTTATTTAATTAGAAGACTAGTTTCTCATGGGCACTCAGGCTGATTTATGAATACCTATTGTTCTTAATTTAACTATGTATTCAGTCTTACACAATGGAAGATAAATACAATCTGGCCTTGATTCATTTGGTTTACTTTACATATACAAGATCCAAGCTTGTGTGTGTGTGTGTGTGTGTGTGAGAGTAATTACTGATTATTCTGTAAGCCCACTAGTCCTTAGACTACAATACGGATAATTTTATCAAGCAATCACCACAAGAAGCATGTGGGGGCTGAGGACAAGGTTGTTTTTCTTAGACTGGCAAGTGCGAAGTCTGATAGGGTAACATTTTTGGTTTCAAGAGTATTGATTGGGGAATGGAGTTCAGGTTTGGTTGAAATAAGCACCCAAAAATTCAGGGCCCAAATTCTGCTCTGTTTTATGCTGATATAACCTGATTAGCATCAATGGAGCTGCATAGGTATAAATGAGATCACCATTTGACCCCAAATGTGTATGCAAACTATCAGAGACTCTTGGGTCTGCAGCATTAGACTGTAAAACTCAGGAGAATAAGTATTTTCAGTCTTCCTGCTTCTGATTCTGGCTGGCAGAGGTGTGCACAAATAGAGATGAGTTGAGGGGTAGTAAAAGTTAAGCTTACCAGAATCTTCAAAAAGCATTGGTTAGGTTGAAAATGGGAATGAAGTTTCAGGTTGGTTCTTATATTATTCAAAGATATCCATAGTTATGTGGAAGCATCAGTAAACCCCTGCTTATCTCATCAGAGCCAGCATAGTTGATAGAGACCTAAAGATAACTACCAAGAGCATTTAAAAGAGTTATGTGATGGTTCAAAAACTGACCCTAATTTAAATCCTTAGTGTAAAGATTTCTATCTGTCCCTTGTGTGAGGAGCAGCAAGGTAAAAGAAATTTTGATGGAGTATAAAGCCAGAAATATAGGTACAATAAATGTGCATCTGGTTGTATCTCTCTCTCTGCATTTCTAATGTGCCCATCACTGTGGTATCTAAGTGTCATGTACCAGATCAAATCAGAGCACAAATTGTCTGTCTGTAAAGGATACAGTTCACTGTTCCTGTCATTGATACTTATTAGCTGTACATGAGAGATGACTCTGGGCCACTGTTCTTTCTTTATCACTGCAGGAAGCCTGGAGCAAAAAGAAGTACCACTTTGGTTAGGCTCAGACTCATTCTGATATCTGTTGATAAGAAATTCTATAGCTGGGAGCCCTCCACCTACATCAGCCCCCAAGAGTGTTGCCCTGTGCTCTGTCAGCCACAGCTTCCCCATAGGCATAGCTGTCATGATGAGGCATGTGTGGGCTCATGGATAGGGCATCTGATAGCTAAAGAGGCACTGATTGAAGTAGCTCCCTCTCCCTTTGAGCATAGGGGATGGACATAGATCAAAGAGGATGCAAGCAGCAAGAGTGAACCTGGCACAGATTTTACCTCAAATGTTAAAGACACAGCTGCTATCATACTAAGTATCAGCTGCAAAGATCCTGATGAGGTCCAGTAAAATCAAATTAGTTATGATTGAGCTGTCCAAAATAAATGCCATTGGTTCTTCTATGTTAGGGCTTTGTCAATCAGCAGAATGCCGTTGAACAGAAATTAGTGTGGATTGCACACGGGGCAGAAAGCCCAGAAATCCTCACTTCTAGCTCCAGCTTTAATACTGGCTTGCTGTGTAAGTCACATAGGCCATATTTTCTAACATGGATGCCTGAAGTTCGACACCTAAATCAATGTTTAGGTACCTAAACAAAAGTGGTTCCTATCAAAGTCCATAGTTCCTATTAGAGTCAGTGTGAGTTGTGGTGCTCTGCACCTCTGAAAATTAGGTTGCATTTTTATTTTGGTGCCTAAATATGAAATTTAGGGGGACATTTTCAAAGGCAAGGTGACTGACAAGGTGCTATTTGAGCCTTTGGTGGTTTCTGCCTTAGTAACATAATTTTAGGCACCCAAATTTGAACACGTTGACATTAAATCTGCCCTTCCACAGTCCATACCTGAGTGTCAGGTTCTCCCTCTGTAAAATAGGGATAATAGTTCCTAATTTCTCCAGAGAAGTATTGTGAGGATTGGAGTAGATACTATTTGGACAGGGCATGGAAGATTAAAGCATTATAGTATATGGGTGCTAACTATCATTAGCTAACCATCACATGGTGCTAACCATCTCGCTTGCATTGTCTGTTGATGCTGATATTCTCTCCAAAACAAAAGCATATTCATCTATCTATTGATCTTAGGTACTTTTATGGCCCCCATCACAATCTTTAATGTATTTATCCTCAGAACATCACTGTGACATAGGGAAGTTCACGAATTGCAATTCATCAATCTAGAGCTAATTCTGATCTCCATTTTAGAAACGTATGTCTATTTAAAAAATCCCAAATTCAGTTTGATTCATTGATCATTTAAGTCCTCAAAGATGCATGTTCAGTGTTTCTCACGGGGGGATATATGCACTAATCCCATTAACAATGACAGGTGTTTGCTTATAGCATATTCTAATATTTATAGCACAGGTCTGGACAACTGGGCTTCTGGTTTCAGCCACTGTCTGTGTGGTGTTTAGTGTTACTTAACCTTTCTGTGCCTAAATTCCCCTTCCCCCATCCATTTTAGATGGGAATACTTACTTACCAACTTCACAATGGTGTTATAAGAACTAATTGATGTTTGGCTTTCAGTGCCTCAGATGAAGAGTGCTGTCCAAGTTTTAATTAAATATGTTTTAATTAAATATGTCAATGTACTAGAAGTTTTCCTAGTTCTTTTGGTTTGACGTGTCATTCTTATGGAGTATTGACTATAGGCCCCAATCTTTCAAGCAGCTCCACATGGGTGGACCTCTGCACCCATTCAGGGGCCTATGGATTGATTTCAGTGGAATCCTACATAGGCACATGGGTCCATCTGTATGGAGCTGCTTGCAGGATTGGGATTTTATTTTCATATAACAAGTAATTGCACCTCTTTACGTATAGATATGAGCTGGCAACAGGCCAACCATGACCATTATTTTGGTGTCACAATATGGGAAATTGTGTGCCAGCGTTGTTTTACTGACCGTCAATATGATATGAACAAGGTATTTCTTTATTTTAATTTGCTGTATGAAATCAGGGCAATTTCCTTCAGCCCCACCCCGTGCTTTGGTGGTGATGTGTTTAGCAACATTCCTTATATAGTGGGCCCACCAGGCAGACTAGAACTATTTTTTTTCAAGGCTCATATGATTTTTTTGCTCTTACTAAATACAGTTCTGGATTTTCCCAGTGTGATACAGAATTGTATTAATTGCAGCTCAGTGGGTGGGAGTATGGACTTTGTAAGCCTTAATAAAGGCTGCAAAATCAGTGTATTTAATACTAAACGTTGTACTGCTCCCATTTGAGCTGTTGCTTAACTTGACTGAATTCTTTCTGTATTACCAACTGTTTCCCATCCAACACTAAGCTAAAGTCCACCCAAAGAGTTTATGGAGTACTCTCAGATCACTAATGACTTTGCCATATGATGAAAATGAGTCACTCTCCTGAACCAGAATTACTTCAGTTAACTGCCCTGGATCAAGATCCTTATCTATAATTATTATTTTTTGGTATGGGAGATGCTGTTGAGTGCTGAGGTCTAAAATTAGGCTAAGATTGAAGTAATGAAATATTCTCTGTCCAGTAATCTTCTTTATAAATGTATGTAGCCTTGAGCATGTTATTGGTGCTCAATAAATAAAATAATAATTCAGTCTTATATAATGGATATCAGGTAGATTCAGTAAATTCTTCCTTTGGAACATCTTGCATTCAAATAATGAATTCTTCTTTCAGCACTTAATTACACACTTAATTTATCTATATAAGCTTGTACTAAGAGGTTGACCCAAAAATGAACTAAGCAATTTACAATTTAGTTCCGACCATACAGTTTGTGTGATGACATTGCATGCTTCAGATGATGAAAAAGTCTTGCAGAAGCCATCCAGAAAAGCCACTCTAGCCTCAACCCAGCCACCATTTTTGTCCCCACATCTCTGCAAACACAGTTTTGTGCCTATATTATCATTATGGCAAGTGTCACAAGATGGAGTCGTGACACAGTCTTCCAAAATCTTTTTCTTAGTTGTAGTGAGGCTGTGTGGCCTCCCTCCAAGCGGGAGAGGGAGGAACCATTACATGCCCCTTGGAGGGCGGAGCCTAGATCACCCCACCCCCCTCACCGGAAGTACCAGGGCGTGGCCAGAAGTATAAGAGTCCAGCCCTGCAGCACAGTTGGGGAAGAGCCTGCGAAGGAGGAGGACGCTCGGCCTGTTCTCCCGCGTCCCCAAGAGGAACCTGCACCTGGCTGTGCCCGATTCCCAGACACCGACAAGGACTGGCCCGGAGTACCTGCTGCAGTTTATCCCGAGGAGCTGGAAGAGGCCTGAAGGTACCAAACCCCGGGGAGGCAGGAAGTAGCCCAGGGGTAGCCACGGAGCAGCTGGCTGCAGAGCCTGGTGTGGCTCAGTTGGCATGTTGTGGTTGGATCCCCGCCAACGTAGGGGCAACGAATCCTGCCCCTGCCAGGGCCCTGGGCTCGGACGCAGTGGAGTAGGGTGGGCCCACCTCCCCCTGCCACTCCACCCCGGGGTGGCTGACCCCCTACACTGTGCAAGGAGGCTCTAACTCTGGAGAGGAGCTTCCCTTACCACTAACCTGTAGACTGTTTGTATGCTGACTGCCTGAGCTCCGCCTGGCTAAAGCCAGCCCTTAGAGACTGTTTGTTTGCTGTCTGCCTGAGCTCCATCCAGGCCAAAGCCAGCCCTGAGAGACTGTGTTTAAGGGCTGACTACTTGAGCTACCCAACTAAAGCCAGACAGTGATTCTTAATTGCCCAGCCCTATTGTGGGCTCTTGGCGGTCTTGTAGACTCTGGTCCTGGCCAGACAGGGCCCACCTGAGTGACCTCCCTCCGAGCGGGAGAGGGAGGAACCATTACATTAGCAAACAAGCAAATGTTGAGTGTTGGGGAGACATGCTGTGGTGTTGTTCATTTTTGTTATGCAAGGCTCTCTGCGGAGGGAGTGGTCAGTGGAGAGGGAGCTGTATGAGCAGCAGGAGAGTTTGCCTTGGTCCTTGATTAGAGTCAATTCTTGAGGTAGAGTTGTTCCATGGGAACTAGCATTGGTGTTTGGGTTGAGATTCCTGAAAGAACACATTGCTCTGCTTGCTGTTTGACCACTTCATTTACACCACTGGTGTGCATGCGTAAAGAAAACAAATTACACTTAGAAGTTACCACACTCCATGTCACTGGTATACCCAGACCTCCTCAACTGAGAAGCCAACCTGCCAGGCCCAAGACATCCATCACTGTTTGGCAGAGAGGTGATGCTGGAGTCAGAATGGGACACTATATTGGAAGAAGGAGCAACATTATGTATTTTGACATCTAACTCCCTGACTGCATCTGCATGCCATGTCGTTAGGCATCTAGATTATATTATTTGGGACTGAACAAAATTGTGGACACAAAATTGTTCCCGCAATTATTTGTTTTAAGGGGAAGTACTGCAACTGCTTTTATGATATGAGGCTAAAAAAGAAGATATTGGACTGTAGAAACTTTCAGATTTCCAACTTTCAACCCTGCATTAACCATAATGCTAGTAGGTTTAAAAAGGATTTTATTTGTCTTCATTTTATTTGTAATGTTCAGTTACTGTGCATGTATTGAATAGGGCTCTTTTTGAAATCATACTGTAAAACAATCCCATAAATTCAAGCTAAATACACTGTAGCCTGATACCATTTTGATACAAGCTTTGCATTTAGATGCTTTCCATTCACTAACAGCTAAACTTTATAACTATATTTTGAGCATATGTTTGTGTTTTTAATACCAGAAAAAAATTAACAAAAGCAAGATACCAAGCAGGTATATGAACACAAAACATTCACTGCCATAAACCTCCAACCTTGCTCTGGAGTATTCCATTTTCTGTGCATTTGGGAAACTATTTCACTGACTGGTAACTTAGCCCAAGATATTTCTAAGCGGATACTGTGATGAGGCCAAATATATTTTTGCTTTAACAAGCCCAACCCTTCTTTAGCACATTTCTCTTGCTTTATTTTACTTTCACGAGTTTCTGGCAGGGAAGGAAAAGAAATAGGATAAATAGTTTTAATGATACAGTGAAAGGGATTTCCAGTGACATAAAAATTGAATGATTGTTCTGGGTAGGTAGCTTGCTCAGGACAGGTAGGATACATTTCAATTTAATAAATGGGTCAATACTTTACAAAGAGCAATAAATTAGGTTTGGCTGCCTGGGTACCCAAATGAGCACGGCTGAGAAAAGAGAGACAGATTGCGAAATAATTTGGTCCTCTTTCTCGTGTTTCATACACGTGAGGTTTACCATTGCCAACATAACCCCTGCTTTACTGTGCTAATTACACACAGTGGAGACAAATAGCCTAAGTCACTGGGCTGGAACGACAAGCATGGAAGAAACTGGTAAAAGTGCAGCCAGAGGATCAATTTTTTTGACAGTTGGGCATTACTGACCATAAGTAAAGCCATAGGCAAATTAACATGTAGAGGGGCACCTAGTACCAGTGTGTTCTCCCTAAATACTTACTTTTCAGAAAACCAGTACTCTAGGGCAATCCCATCATTATGTTTAAACAACGTGTGAATGCTAAAGTATAGTACCAGCAAAGATCTGTAGCAAAGTGCCGTATGGTAAACGGTTTTTGTGGTGGTAGATGTGTACTATTAAGCTACTAAATAATGCAGTGAGATGAAAGACTAGCCGCCCATACCACCCTTGTGTAGTTCATGAGCAACTTGAAAAGGGAGTATGTTGGAGCCATCATTTTAACTCTGCCATCCACCTTGACCAGTAGACCCGGGGAAGTAGACCTACATATTTCATTCTGCCTAGTAAGAAATTGTGATTTTATTAAGAGTCAAATTCTCCAGTTGCCACCAACTTTGCACGTGATGCAGGGCCACTTTCTTCAGCCTGTCCTTGGAACCTGGATGTTATAGAACTGGCTGTGGAAGATGTTTCCAGAATTACGTTCTCTTGCACATGGTCAGCATTCGCCCAATAGCAAATCCAATACCTGAGGCTACATTTACAGTCTTGTAAATACATATGTTCCTGGTTCAAGCAGGCCTGTTCTGGCAGGTAAACATAGATCTCTCTGCTAGTTCCCCCTCACCTCTACCCAGTATATCATTCTGAGAAGAAAATGACTTGAGACACACTTATGTTTGTGCTGGAAGACCAGGGTCAATCAAATAATCCAAAAGGTTTTGGGAACAAATTCTGATTTCAGTTACTTCTGTGTAAATCCAGAAAAAGTCCAAAAAAGCCAATAGAGTTATTCTAGTTTTACACTGGAACAATTGAGATCACAATTCATCCCCAAATTCCATGATCCTAGCCAACGTTTTGATACCTAGTTGGAAAAATATTTACACAAAAAGGTAATTATCAGCAAATTCAGCCCAGGTATATCTAGTCCAACCCCCTGCTCAAAGCAGGACCAATTCCCAGCTAAATCATCCCAGCCAGGGCTTTGTCAAGCCGGGCCTTAAAAACCTCCAAGGAAGGAGACTCCACCACCTCCCTAGGTAATGCATTCCAGTGTTTCACCACCCTCCTAGTGAAATAGTTTTTCCTGATATCCAACCTGGACCTCCCGCACTGCAACTTGAGACCATTGCTCCTTGTTCTGTCATCTGCCACCACTGAGAACAGCCGAGCTCCATCCTCTTTGGAACCCCCCTTCAGGTAGTTGAAGGCTGCTATCAAATCCCCCCTCATTCTTCTCTTCTGGAGACTAAACAATCCCAGTTCCCTCAGCCTCTCCTCATAAGTCATGTGCTCCAGACCCCTAATCATTTTTGTTGCCCTCCGCTGGACTCTTTCCAATTTTTCCACATCCTTCTTGTAGTGTGGGGCCCAAAACTGGACACAGTATTCCAGATGAGGCCTCACCAATGTCGAATAAAGGGGAACGATCACGTTCCTCGATCTGGTGGCAATGCCCCTACTTATACAGCCCAAAATGCCGTTAGCCTTCTTGGCAACAAGAGCGCACTGTTGACTCATATCCAGCTTCTCGTCCACTGTGACCCCTAGGTCCTTTTCTGCAGAACTGCTACCTAGCCATTCGGTCCCTAGTCTGTAGCAGTGCATGGGATTCTTCCGTCCTAAGTGCAGGACTCTGCACTTGGCCTTGTTGAACCTCATCAGGTTTTTTTCGGCCCAATCCTCTAATTTGTCTAGGTCCCTCTGTATCCGATCCCTACCCTCTAGTGTATCTACCAGGCCTCCTAGTTTAGTGTCATCTGCAAACTTGCTGAGAGTGCAGTCCACACCATCCTCCAGATCATTAATAAAGATATTAAACAAAACCGGCCCCAGGACTGACCCTTGGGGCACTCCGCTTGAAACCGGCTGCCAACTAGACATGGAGCCATTGATCACTACCCGTTGAGCCCGACGATCTAGCCAGCTTTCTATCCACCTTACAGTCCATTCATCCAGCCCATACTTCTTTAACTTGGTGGCAAGAATACTGTGGGAGACCGTATCAAAAGCTTTGCTAAAGTCAAGGAATAACACATCCACTGCTTTCCCCTCATCCACAGAGCCAGTTATCTCGTCATAGAAGGCAATTAGGTTAGTCAGGCACGACTTCCCCTTTGTGAATCTATGCTGACTGTTCCTGATCACTTTCCTCTCCTCTAAATGTTTCATAAT
>NC_048299.1:71656946-71665661 GCF_013100865.1 Trachemys scripta elegans
ATGCTGACTGTTCCTGATCACTTTCCTCTCCTCTAAATGTTTCATAATTGATTCCTTGAGGACCTGCTCCATGATTTTTCCAGGGACTGAGGTGAGGCTGACTGGCCTGTAGTTCCCCGGATCCTCCTTCTTCCCTTTTTTAAAGATGGGCACTACATTAGCCTTTTTCCAGTCATCTGGGTCCTCCCCCGATCGCCATGAGTTTTCAAAAATAATGGCTAATGGCTCTGCAATCTCACCCGCCAACTCCTTTAGCACCCTCGGATGCAGCGCATCCGGCCCCATGGACTTGTGCACGTCCAGTTTTTCTAAATAGTCCTGAACCACTTCTTTCTCCACAGAGGGTTGGTCACCTTCTCCCCATGCTGTACTGCCCAGTGCAACAATCTGGGAGCTGACCTTGTGCGTGAAGACGGAGGCAAAAAAATCATTGAGTACATTAGCTTTTTCCACATCCTCGGTCACTAGGTTGCCTCCCTCATTCAGTAAGGGGCCCACACTTTCCTTGATTTTCTTCTTGTTGCTAACATACCTGAAGAAACCCTTCTTGTTATTCTTAACATCTCTTGCTAACTGCAACTCCAAGTGTGATTTGGCCTTCCTGATTTCACTCCTGCATGCCTGAGCAATATTTTTATACTCCTCCCTGGTCATTTGTCCAATCTTCCACTTCTTGTAAGCTTCTTTTTTGCGTTTAAGATCAGCAAGGATTTCACTGTTTAGCCAAGCTGGTCGCCTGCCATATTTACTATTCTTTCTACACATCGGGATGGTTTGTTCCTGCAACCTCAATAAGGATTCTTTAAAATACAGCCAGCTCTCCTGGACCCCTTTGCCTTTCATGTTATTCTCCCAGGGGATCCTGCCCATCTGTTCCTTGAGGGAGTCAAAGTCTGCTTTTCTGAAGTCCAGGGTCCGTATTCTGCTGCTCTCCTTTCTTCCTTGTGTCAGGATCCTGAACTCGACCATCTCATGGTCACTGCCTCCCAGGTTCCCATCCACTTTTGCTTCCCCTACTAGTTCTTCCCTGTTTGTGAGTAGCAGGTCAAGAAAAGCTTTGCCCCTAGTTGGTTCCTCCAGCACTTGCATCGGGAAATTGTCCCCTACACTTTCCAAAAATTTCCTGGATTGCCTGTGCACCGCTGTATTGCTCTCCCAGCAGATATCAGGGTGATTAAAGTCTCCCATGAGAACCAGGGCCTGCGATCTAGCAACTTGTGCTAGTTGCCAGAAGAAAGCCTCGTCCACCTCAGGAGCCAAGGAGCTTGCACGAGGGCTATGCACTGTAGAGAAATTAAGAGGCACTCGGGTATTGTATAAACCTTGAGTAATCCTGGGCATAATGCAGAATTTCACTTCTAGTCGGGAACCATTAAACTATGTGTCCGGTCAGATCACAGCTTGGTTTTGAACACTGAGTACTGCCAATGAACTGTTCATGAATAAACTATAGCCCAGGATTGATTCAGAGAAATTATTTGGTGTATAAATTAATGAATTAATGAAAATTGCAATCTGTCCCCTCACAAACTGAAGAAAGCCGAGTGGTTACAAATTATTTGCCCAGCTCTACTCTTTATGAACTTCTGATGTGCCCATCACCATAGCGTCTAAGAGCCTGTGCAACACAGATCCTCAAACCATGCCAGCTAGCCATTGCTGGGACCATATCTTCCAGCTGTACATCCTTTTCCAGCCTCGGGATATGCCATGAACATTAGAAGCAAATGGTTATTGAGAAAATGATTAATGAAACTGCCTGCAGGGAACATGGGCAAGAAAGAACTGGTGTGTAGTTTTTCTATGAGCAAAAAGACACGTTGCCAGACCTTCATTTTTGGAGTTGTTTGTTGAGCTCTATTGTTTGCTCAATGAAACTCCAACAGTGACATATTACATGGCTGTGGAACATGGGGTTTTTTTAGATGAGACAGTTAGGGTATATTCTTATCTCTTGCCATAGAAGCTTATGTAGCAATGCCAACCATGAGTCTCATTTCAAGCCCTGTGGAAGATGCCTCCTCAGTATTAGCTGGCACAAAAATACACGTTTTTCTGACCCTGATGCTTGATTCTGCCTGTTTCTTCCACCTGGCAAGGCTCCCAGATTAGACCCATTTGGCTGAGAACTTGCTCACCTGTGTCTGTTGATGCCATGCAAAGGCAGCAGATGGCTCTTGACTCAGACTTTCCTCCAGGTGTGAAGGGAAAAGTGACAGAGGCACTCAGCCTGTAAACTCTGTGAGAGAGTTATGAGTATAACTCCCCTTCACACTAAGGAGAGCCACATATCCATTCCTGACACATACTGAGATGAGGAGATGCTCCTTAATCTGTATCCCTACCTTCTATTCGGGCTTTGAGCCAGGTATACCTACAAACTCCTACATTGGCATTTTCTTTTTCTTCCTGATTTACTCCTAAACAACTGAATGTTTCTCTCTTTAAACAAACAAACAAAACAACAAACAAACAAAAACTCATGCAAAAAAGAGGACAAAAGGAAAATGTTTGCATAAAGCAGGGCTAGCTGATTTAATCAGCCTGATTTTTTTCTTGTTTCTAATGATCTTGTTAGTTTCAGATCAGCCTGACGCTATAAATATAAATCTATTAACGGATACTGTAATCTGAGCCTTTAATCAAGCCCTCTGAAGTAGAAGTTGCATCCTAAACACTCCTGGTTATAGATCTATTACCGCTAACAGCTTATTTTGCACTCTCAGACTCAGCAGCCACAACGAAGTTTTAAAATATGAAATTTACATCCTGGGGTAATCCACTAAAAACACTTATTTGCAGTGATAGCAACACAGAGGGGATTACTAATAGCTTTCTATTCCAAACTGCTGCTGCAGGCTGAAAAACGATGGCCTTATGTTGTGCTTTCTGTGCTGTCTAATCAGTACTCGAATTCAGGATTGCTGACTGATGGTGTCTCCTAAGGGTATGAACAGAAAGCTGGCCAGTTCTGCAATGTTGTAAATGTATTCATTCCACTGAATTGATTCAAACCACATGTAAGAGGTGGGGGAAAAGAGGGCTGGAAGGGAAGGAATGAATGCATCAATAAAGGATATAGGGCCAAATTGTGTGCTGATTTGCACCCTGTGCGATGCCATTGGAGTCCATAAAATCACATGGAATGTAAGTCCATGTAAAATTTGGCCCACAACATTTGGATCTAGGTAAAGGGCCTATAGAGATGGAGTAGCATCACCTTTAGGTTACTCACTCTTTATAGAGAATGACAATGTTCACAAGTTATTTCAATAGCTTTATTTGGCATGATGCTTTTTTGGCACTTGTGGTACCAAAGTCACACAAGTTTCTGGGCTTAGGATGGGTTTTGTAAATGTAGTGGAGAAGTGAATTAGTGGTGGTTTATTTTAATGCATCTCCACAGCCTGCAACTTGTATCATAATTTAAATGAAGGATGGGTAAAGCTTGCCAAGTTTGATTTGTAAAGGCCACGCTTACCTACCCCTGCATGAGTTGCCATTGCTCCAGCCCTATAGGTTACTTTGGAGAGTTATGTAGTGGTAAAAAAGTAATGGGTAAAACTAACCTAAGCTAAACTCCATAGTCTCCAGATGAGAAGTAGGTAAACTTTTTTTACCCATGTTTACCCTCGACTATCCTACAGCTTGGAGGTTAGGTTCTAGAAAATCTATACCTCCAAGAAACCATACACTTCCCTACCCTCAAACTGAGATCTTTCCCCCTAAACTCCTGTCAACCTCCTTCCCTTATATTTCAAGCACCCATCCCCCTACACTTACCTTTGTTTTCTTCTTGGGGGGTGCCCCTCTTCTCACCCTCCCTCCTATCTCTGACAGGAGACTCCTCTGTGGTCTTCAGGGTGCCAGACTTCCCTCTCTGGCAGGGTTTACTAGATATTGCTAATTAGGACCACTGCTCATACCAGAGAGGCAGAAATTCTTCACCTACACTATCCCACTCCAAATAGGACATTGGGGACTAATAAACTCCTCCATCCTCTATCAGTTCTGCTGCCTGAAGTATAGCGACAGTGAATCCCCATAATCCTTTGCACAGTGTCCTCTGGAGGACACCGTGTAGTTCCTATCATGTTGTTGCTAGGGAACAAGTGGGGTTACCTCATTGCTGTGTGTTAAGGGTGTGGGGGTCTCTTTGCTATATGAGTATGGTTGCCAACCCTCCAGGATTGTCCTAGAGTCTTCAGGAATTAAAGATTATATCATGTGATGAAATCTCCAGGAATATGTCCAACCAAAATTGCTAGTCCTATCTATGAGCAGTGCCAAAGTGTTGGGAACAGTAGCGATGGATTTAGTTGCTCAATGGGTGTAGGGGCCTCCTGCCCTACCCCTGAAAAATCTTGCATTGGTATGGAATTAATCTTACTTGGGGGGGGGGGGAGCTGGAGAACTTGCTGTAGGGGAAAGGCCATTTAACATGCTTTCAAGAATGAGGAAGGATCTTTCAGGCCTCAGAAGAGAGCGGGCAGGCCATTGGTCCATCCTTGCCCTAGCAAAAATTCTAGTAAACTCTCTTACAATCCTTCAGCTAGCCTCTGTTAGCCTCTTATCTCTGGTTCTACTGGTCTCTGGTTTTTGCTGGAGGACAAGGAATAAGTTGCCCCAGAAGCAAGTAGGGGGATTAGACCCATTGCGCTGCTCTAAAACCTAACAGCCAGGGACTAATTAATAATGCACATCCCTGGGCACTTCCATTGCAGCATCTATCAGTCATTTTGCTTCTTCCTGATCTGGAACTTGACAGGTAGACAAATAATGCATCCAACACGCAATAGGTTATGTATATTGTGTGTGTACTGCCTAATGCTTAGCAGTATTTTTGTAGGGGGAAGCATCCATTCCAGACACATTATTTTAATTTTCTCAGCCATACTGCTGCAGTTACTCCAGGTTCTTATTACAGTGATCGTTACAACAACAGTTCTCCTGCAGAATTCCCCTGTTGAGAAAATATGTATAATAAAAGAACTGAAGTCCTCGTGTCTGAATTAGCAATGGGAAATGTTTAGAATCACAGTTTCCTCTTTGTGTGCTCTGGGGGACTTAAAATTGCTCAGAAAGTAGCTGACCTAGTCATCAAAGAACTGGTCCTCAAAAGCCCTTCCTTAATTTTCACTCAAAACTTATTGAGGCAACATTTCAATTGACTTCAGTAATTTTGCTTGAGTAAAAGCTTAAGGTTTTGGCCTGTTGATGTCATACTGTATTTCATTTTGTTTTAACTCTTTCATCTATCACAAGTTTAAACACCACTAAAGGACATTAGCAAGGGGAAAGAGCATTTGCTTCCCCCCCACCTCCACCCCCTGTTATGGATTCTTTATACTTGCAGGTTTCTTTTTGAATTCATAATGAAAAGTAAAAGAATTAGCTGGATTGAGAGTGTGAGAACCTGCCAGAACTGTCACTAGCATGGGGGGTGGAGAGGAAGGGCAAGGATTTATTTAAACAAAACACAGTTTATGCTGTTTTCAGCTCTTTTGTGCTGTTCTAAAAATGCTTTCCATGCATCTCCATAACCCCCTCTGGGCTTGTTTGTTTTATCGGCTACAGGTTGTGACGGCATTTCCTGGCTCTGAGAGGACCTCAGTGTGCCACAAGATAACTGCTGTTTCCTGCTCTGGCACACCCAGCACTATCCACAGTGGCTCCATGGTTACACTGGTGAGCAGGTTTTATCATTCCGATTTTTCTCAGAGGAGCAAATGATCATTTCTGCTTAACAATCTGTAAACTCAATCTGTTTCTCACTGCTGAATCAAATTACAACCCAAGGAAATCTGCCTGGATTTAACATGTCTATTGCATTTTCCTATCCCCATTAGCAGGCACTCTGAGCTGACTCAGAGTCCTCCATTTCAAAGCTGGATCTATTGTGTATTCTAAACACACTCCCCAACGTCTTCACTGGCAACGTTAAAGTCGTGGCAGTGCTGTAGTCGCGGCATAGCGCTAGGGGAAAAAAAATCTCCATGAGGGGAGTAGCTACCAGCGCTGGAAGTGAGGCTCCCAGTGCTGGTGCACTGTCTACACCGGCACTTTACAGCGCTGAAACTTGCAGCACTCAGGGGGGTGTTTTTTCACACACCCCGAGCAAGAAAGTTGTAGCGCTGTAATGTACCAGTGTAGACAAGCCTGTAGTGCCACTGTAGACAAGCCTGGGGAATAGAGAATTTGAAGTGAACAAAAGAGAAGACTCCTTTCTGGTTGAGCCATTGTAGGAGCTATGTTATTCTTGCATATACAGATTCAGAGACAGGGATGGGAAAAGATCTACTGCATTAGATCATGCAGCCCACCCCTTACCAGTTCCTGTAAATTTTTAACTGCCTTGTCCTTCCTCATTTTATTGAACATCCCTGATTCCAAAGCAACAAAGGATAAATAAATGTTTGTTTCATAGATATTGGCTGCTTCGGGTGAATATAATATTAGCAACCAGCTGCTTTTAGAGTAAATGTCCACTACATTTCTTGAGTTAGATCCACCTTGTGGTCTGTGCCAGGTTATGTCTACACTACGAAATAGGGGTGTGATTTCCCCTGCTTGTGTACACATATTTGTGCTAGCTCTCAAAGGGTGTGATTTCACTTCAGTTAAACACCAGTGGCTGGCCCGTACCAACTGACTTGGGCTCGCTGAGCTGTTTAATTGCGGTGTGCACATTTGGGCTCAGGATGGTGCCCAAGAGCCAGGACCCTTCACAGGGTCCTAGGGCCTGGGCTCCAGTCTGAGCCAGAACATCTACATTGCTGTGGCTACACTACTGTTTATAATCATGCTAGCTAGAAGAGAGCTAGTGCAAGGGTATGTGTACTCAAGCACAGGAGTCACACCCCTCGCCCATGGATAGAGAGCCCCCAGCAGAAATCCACCAGAGGGCAGTTGCAGATATGAAAGGTCCCCATAACAGTCTCCACAGAACTGCAGAGTCCACAAGACATTGTATTGCTTTCATAGTAAAAAGACCAGGGCTGCCATGGGATGTGCTGCTCCAATGCATCCCTTAGGCAGCCCCGGCTGCTGGACTACCAGTGGAAAAGAAATGCAGTTCAACAGTGAAAGCCCCAAGAAGAGCAGTCGGGCCTGGAGCTCAGTGAGTAAAGTTTGGTGCAAGTTGGTACATCTCTTCTAATTAATGAAATGATTGTGCTTCAGATTTTTCATACTTAAATATTCATGGCCACTGATTTTGCATCTTCAGTTGATATGAAAAAGACTTTGGATTGCCTTAAAATGGCAAATTCCGGTAGAGTTTAGAAACAACAGCAACAACACAGTGCCCTTGGTTTGATTATTCCAGTTATGTTTTTGCATTTGTATTTTGGTAAATATGCATTAAACAGCCTTAGCTACATTAATGCCATTTGCCATATGTTACCTGCATGTTGTGCTCTCTTTATTACATATTAATTTACAAATCCTGCTAAAGTGCCAAGCAGTGTGTTCTTCCCTTTGGTGGTTCATTCTGATTCTCTTTGTCAGCTCTTTCTCACCCCAGCACATCCATTACGATTTGGTCTTCAAGCCTGCGTTTCCCCCCCTACTTGTATCAATGGATACAAAATAAGAATAGGTTGGAAATATACCGAGGAAGCTTTTTGGTACGTACTCTATGACCGTCTGACAGTGTTTTCCTTCTGGTTATTTCAGCAAGGTGCAAATATTAAATTATTAAGACCAGATCCTAAGCTGGTGTAAATCATTGTGGCGCCATTGACTTCAGTGGAGCTGTGCTGATTGACACCAGCTGAAGATCTGGCCCTTAACTTCTACCCTAATTGCTCTTCAGCTACTGTACCTTGAGGGGACCTAGACTGGACACACCTGGAAAGGGGAGAAGCAGCTCTGTAGCGTGTTCTTCTTTCCTTTGAAATCTGAGGAAACCTGATTAAGGCTTGGCAAAGTTTTGTGAGCCGAGGCAGAGTCAGGAGTGAATAGCACCAGCGAGCAGCAGCATTCTTCCGTGGTTATGTAGGCAGATCATCACAGAGAGCTGCATATGGGTGTAGATGTCCACCCACATGAAGCTTCTTGCAGAATAGGGACCTATGCTGCGGGATCCATTTTAGAGGAATGGAATGAAGTGTGTCACTGTGGTGATAAAAATGTTGTTGAAAAAACATACTGTTCAATATGGGCCTGCTCCTACTCCCAGTGAAATCAATGGCAAAACTCTCATTGCTCCTATACAGGAAGACAGAACAAGGAGCAATGTCTCAAGTTGCAGTGGGGGAGGTTTAGGTTGGATATTAGGAAAAACTTTTTCACTAGAAGGGTGGTGAAGCACTGGAATGGGTTACCTAGGGAGGTGGTGGAATCTCCTTCCTTAGAGGTTTTTAAGGTCAGGCTTGACAAAGCCCTGGCTGGGATGATTTAGTCGGGAATTGGTCCTGCTTTGAGCAGGGGGTTGGACTAGATGACCTCCTGAGGTCCCTTCCAACCCTGATATTCTATGATTCTAAGGGAAATATGTTCTTAACAATGACCCCTGTCCTGAAAGCCTTGCTCAGCCAAAAGCAACAGAGGGTCCTGTGGCACCTTTGAGACTAACAGAAGTACTGGGAGCATAAGCTTTCGTGGGTAAGAACCTCACTTCTTCAGATGCAAGTAATGGAAATCTCCAGAGGCAGGTATATATCAGTGTGGAGTTAACGAGGTTAGTTCAATCAGGGAGGGTGAGGTGCTCTG